>NC_056734.1:68158394-68388394 GCF_019279795.1 Protopterus annectens
CGGGGTTAGTATATATAATTATCAGGGGATCTTGGGGGATCTTGGGGGGGAGTGTAACAGGTGTATCCTGCTACAAAAACACTTGTAGAAGGTTTGCTGAACTGAATTTTGGTGTTGATTTACTGGAAGTGGAAATGTGACAGGTATTGAGAAACATTAAAGCAACAACACCACCTTTCCTCTTTATAATGTCATTACAGATGATATTATAGCCAGGAGGTATAACTTTGGAGTCATTTATTCTGGGTTTAAGCCGAGGTACTATCTTGGATTTTTTTTGGTTTTTAGTGACAGTTTGGTGCCTTTATTCAGTATTTCCCTGGGTTTAAGCCAAGTTCAGTTACAGCAAGAACATCAGGCATATATTGGGTAATCCAGGCATGTAGTTCAGCAGTTTTATTTCTTATACTTCGAACATTTATTGCAGCAAAAATTAGACCACCCAGATTGGAAATTAGCTGTTATTGAGTTACAGAAGTGTGTGGGAAAGAATTTTCTTTGCATTCATTATGATGGATAGGGTCAGGATTAGGGTGTGTAGCTCCTCTTAGAAGGATTTTAATGCATTAGGGAATTAATTGTGAGTACTTGTTTTTTTGGAGAGGGATTCTTGCACTTAATTTTGTTTTGCTATGAGATGAAGTACAATTAATCACATATAATAGATTTATTCGATGTGATAAAAGGTTTTAACCAGGTTTCTGTATTCAGAATTGTGAGTTTAGATCCAGTCTTGTAAGCTAATAATATTGTTAAAGATGCTTTAAATATTTAAGCCATACATTTTCAACTAGAGTTTTGGGAATTGGAGGTAAGATAGGAAAGCTGAGTAGTTCTAGTAAATAAGAAGCATGTCTTTAGAATGTGTGGAACAGTGTAGAGTATTGGAACATTCCCACAATAATTTGTTAGACAAACTCTAGTATAAGTCAAACAATGATTATCAATTAATACTCAATAAAGAGAGCTAACATCAAGAAATTCATTCCTCAGTTAGATATTCATAAGTGGTGAGATGGAGCTTACCTAAAATATTCAAGTGGTGTGAAGTGCGAAACTCCAGATGGGGATAACATGTGAATTATACTTGGAATGATCAAATGGAATATAGTGCTGTGACTGGGACTGGTGAGGGCGTAGAGTCAGAAAGAATACCTACTCCTGAAGAGACTGAAAGGGCTTTGATAGAGTGCATTATTGTTGATGAAAAAAAAACAGAAGTACTGTCTTTATTCCAAATGGGTTATTATTTTGATTTTCTGGTGCCTTTGCAAAATATAAGCCTGTGTTTTACATGTGACCTGCCTTCAGCTACTCTTTGGTCCTTATACCGGTATTGTGTAAATAGTCTATTGACCAGAGACTTGCCATTTTATTGTTCATTATATTACACCTGCTACCAACTGCAAATAGCATGTCAGCTACTAATAACCTACTGTGCTTAAATTTCGTAACCCTGGTATGGTTTCCTGGCAAACCTAACCATGGGAAAGTTACTGTAAAGATTCATGGAATGATAGGTGGAGATTGATTAAAAGCTGAGAACAACAGATAATTATGTTGGCTTCCTATAAATAAACTAATCAAGGAGAATTTTGCTAGAGGGCTTTTCATTACTCTGCAGCCACAGACATCTGAGTCTGACTAGATTGAGCAAAAATCTTGTCATTCCAGCTGACAGGAGAGGCAATGGACATGAAGAGAATTAATTATATGGACCGTGACAAGTATATGAAAGAACTGTAGGTCAGGTCTGGTATAACCCATGAAGTACAAGCAATAACATTTTACTAATGGATTTTTAATACTGACAAACCAGTAAGAGCACAGATGCATGATTTAAAGCATATTTCAAAGCTTTAGCTAGAAACTAAGAGTAACAATAAATTGAAAATGCTAGAAATATTATTAAAAGGCAGGTTTAAAAGAGCTTTGTCTAGCAATACAAGAAAAGTATATTGCAAGTGATCCCAGAAAATTTGATAAGATAGTGGCCTTAGCGGAGCTTTCATTAGTTAATGACATAATGCAGAAAGCTGAATTGCTTGTTTCTAAGTCCAAACTAAGTAAGAAATGCATACCCTTGTGTGAAATAAAAGTAATAAGCAATGTGTTAATTTGATTTAATTGTGTGAGGGTGACACATTGCTAAATTCTGTGTTACTACCAAGAATGATATTAGTATCAATGTGAGAAATGAGATGCATGCTTTAAATGAAGTTGTTCTTATGAAAGTAATATAAATAACATCTTGGGTAACTAATGTCATTATGTTACAACCAAACTAGTGAAAAATACTGTGTTTTTAGAAAGAAGAAAGGTCCAAATGGTGCAAAACACTGACAGCAGGATTGCCCTTGTGAAGGGTTCCTGGTGTGTAAAGATATTTAGCAACCACAAATATGGAGATAATATGAATTAATTGTGACAGAAAATAGCATCTCCTAATACTTGTACTTCAGATGGTTCTGAGAAAGGAGTTAAATCTTGGGTCTGCAACCCTTGAATCGACTCATGATTTAATATTAAGAAAAAAATCTCCTTATTTTAAAACAGTAAGGAACATGAAAGAGTATTGGGAATCTATAGGCAAAGTGTATTACTCTGATAGCTTTAACAACGATGGGAAAACCAACAGCTTGATATACCTATGCAGAATCAGCGGAGGAAGTAAGGCAGTGACACTCACATACAGATCCATAATATAAAACTGGAAAACTAACTTGGCATAGACTCTACAAAATGGAATAAGATTTGGTTGTGTTTAGACAGCAAAACGTATCCTCTATATCTGAAGAATACCCCAAGGATAGGACAGAACATAAAACTGCAAGACAGGTTAGTATAAGAGCTGAAGATGAACTAATAGGAAACTCTGAAATATACTAAGTACAAAACAAATATCATCTTATGGCCATACAGAGATGTTAGCACAGAAGTTGAGACAAACATAGAAAAAGTAGGGCATCTAAATGAGGCACCCTCAGAACAAAATGAATAGTAAAACTGAGGTAAGAAGGAGAATGTTGAGTTCTGAATCTATTTTTGCTAATGTTAAACATAAACGTCAAAGGTAAAATCTCAGCTAAAGGTAAGTGTAAGGCAAGAAATAATAGGAGGACACAAACAGAAGGAAAAGAAAGTAAGTGGATGGTATCCAATCACAATAAAGTAGAGGCAGAGCAACTTAAAGAAAATAAATCACTCAAGAGGCCTATACTGGTAGTCAAGAGACAAAGCAGAAGGTGATTTCCTTTAGAATTTCTTTTGAGAGGTGGATGCAGAAGAGGATGCAGTATTAGTGTTTTGAGGAAAGAAGCTACACCTTCCACATCAAGAAAAGATACTGAGGAGAGTAACCTTGAGTTAGAAAATGTATTGATAAGTCTTATAAACTTTAAAAAACACAATGGAAGGTGATGCAGGGCAAGACAGAACATAACCATGGTTTTAGGTAGTGAACAGGATATTTACATTACTCCTTATCACATTTTGAGTTCAACAATTATCAATTTTACAGAGTAAAGGAAAAAGGTAAGAAATTCTCCATCAATTACTAGTTGCAACACCTTATCATATACTACTAATTAAGGAAGTCTATAGTTATGTGTTGGAGGATACCTAGGGATTAACAAAACTGAGACAATAGAACTAGCCAGATTTTATTGTCCAGGCAAAATGAAAGAGATAGAAAACTTTTGTTCTTCTTTTCCAGAATGCCAAAAACTATGCCCTCTCTTAGACATAAAAGTCACTTAATCCCAGTATCTATCATAGTGGTATCACCTGAACATATTGGCATGATTACCACAGAGCCACTAGTAAAGTATAGCAATGGGTATTAGTACATACTAGTCATAGTAAGCTCTGCTACCAAATTTACAGAAGCAATGCCATTACACAAACCTAATAGAAACACTATTGCCAGAGAACTGATACTATGATACTTTGGGATGGGTATCTGTAAAGAGATACCTGCTGTTCAAGGCATTCCTCTTATGCCAAGTGTACTGAATCAATTATCTCAATGATCTGAACAGTCAAAAAGAGAGTGGGCTCAAATAAGAGATTGCAAAGTCAACTCCAGTGAAATGGGTGGCTCTCAACATAAACTACTAGTGGACACGATCATTCTGCAAGTAGTGATCAGAGAAGGCTCTAAAAGCAACAGAGACTAGATCTGGAAGTTGACTGGAGCTAAAGCATAGGAGTCCATGTAAATATTCATTGCTGTAGCACCTCAGCACAAGAGGAAACAGGGAGAGTTAAAGAAGAATGACAGTTTTTTCAAAAGAGTCTGTTTGAAGGCTATAAAACAGAGGTGTATCCCAGACAAGTACAAATGAAAAGCTGATAATGGAATATAGAAGTCTAAGAGCTTATCAAGAGAAAGAAGAGCACAAAAAGAAGTGGGAGATGAAAAGATAAAAAACGTTAAGGAGGAATACTGGTTGACTAGTAAAGAGGTTAAGAGAGAAATTTTAGTGGTAAAGAGCATGTTATCTAAGAAACTATACACACTTCTGGAAAGTGACTCAACAGCTAGCACAGTGGAGATGTGTCAGGCTGTAAGGCAACAAATGAAAGATAAAGAAATTGGCAAATGCCATTCATAAGGATTGCCAGAAAGAATCTAATCACCACTCCAGAGTGCATCAGAGGCAGACTGAAGGAATATTTCAAGAATATTCTGAAGGGGAAAAAAGCTCTGCTGCCTCATGCACAGCCTATGATGAAAGAGGAAGAAGAATCCATCATAGAAGATGTATGAACTGTGCTATAGAAAATAAAGCCAGGGAAACCAGTAGGCTGATATGAAGTCACAGCAGATCTGCTCAAGATGTTTGTGACATAAGGGCATAAATGGCTTTTGAGGGTACTCATTATAGTACGGAGACAGAGGGATATCTCAGATGACTGAAAAATTAGCATTCTAGTGGCAGTGCATAAGAGCAAATGTTATATTCACAACTGTAGGCAGTACAGAGCTATCAAACACCTGTCACACTGCATGAAAGTGCTAGAAAAGATGACTGATATATGAATACATAAGATGAGAAATGAGCAGTTCTGACTCAGACGAGGGTGCAATACAATTCATGTGGTGTTTTTATTAAGACAGATATTGGAGAAGCTGAAAATGAGGAAAACTAAAACTGTGTACTCCTAGACTTGAAAAAATCATATAAGAAGGTACCACAGAAACTAATTTGATCAGTCATGTAATGATTTGAAGTCCCAGAAATATTTTTAGAATTAGTGCATGCATATTATACACAAGGACCCAATGACACAAGTAAGAAAAGTGTTTGGACTCACAGAGGTGTTCCCAATGGGACTGGGTGTGCATCAGGGTTCAGCTCTGAGACAATTCATGCTCAGACTAATGATGGACTACATTAGCAAACAGGTCAGGGGGGGTCAGATCAACAAAGCTGCTGTAGTCAGACAGGGTGAGACTATAAGTAACCTCTGAGCATGATCTTCAACAAATGAAAGCGAAATGGAATGTAAGCTGAAGGCACATGGGATGAACCTTAGTACGTACAAGACAGTGGTCATAGCAGCAGATGTGGGAAATCAGAAGACGTTGCAAATTGAGATAGAAGGGAATGCAGTGCAAAAGGTTAACAGCATCAAGTAAATTTGAAATGTAGGTGAGGAGGGTAGGGAAATCTGAATGAGGAAGTCAAGGCTAAAACCAGAGGGGCTGTAGTCAACTGGCATAGAGTATCAGTCAGTAGAGTGACAGATGTTTGCTAAACAAACTGAAAAGTTCGAGCTACAAAACAGTGGTCTGACTAGTATTTCTGTATAGTACAGAAACCTAAGTAGTGAAGGCAGATCAGCTGAGGAAGCTTGAAGTGATGGAGAAGAAATGGCTGAGATGGGTAGTAAGATGCACACTGTGGGAAGATAACACAATGAAGACATCAGAGTTGAAGCCAAAGTAGCTCCAATTTCAGAGAAGGTCAAGCAGACTACAGAAGACTGGTCATCAGTGCAGGAAAGCAGAAGATGATTTGGTTAGTGAAGAACTGGGAGAAACAGGAAGAAGGCAAGAGGAGAAGAAGACTTTTAGTCAGAAAATAAATGTATTGTGTGAGAGAAGACTTGCAACAGTTTTGAAATGACTGTCCAGGAATGCAGGAGAGTGGACCTGAATTGAGAGATGTATCAACACTGACAGGATACTCAGACACATCATAAATGAAAAAAGTGAGGTCAAGTGATGGTGATGCAACCACAGACTATTATACTTAAGTGAGAGGATGTGTGGGTACAGAGGAGCTTTCTTTCCTGCTATGTTTGATGGATCATAAATGACAGTGCAGTTAGATTTAGAAAATTGTATTGATTCTCACTTAACTTTCTCTTACATATGGTCTACTATCTTCATTTATGTCTGTTTACTTCATTTACGTCTGTTTGTGAGTATATTTGTCTGATTTTTTTTATTTAATTATGAATATTTTGGTTGAATCAAGTATGCTTTTTCACATATTTCTTTTTACCAGTTATAGAATGCCTGTTTCTTTTTACCTCATTTTTAGTATCACATTCTTTTAGCTAATTTTAGACTTGCTATTTCTTTTTTAACTTAACCTGAGGAAAAGCTCAGTAAATTTACCAACCTGTTTGTTACTAACTTGTTTTAATAAACAGAAAAATAGACATGCCCCCAGATTCTGTATGAATTGCACAGCGTGCAGGATTAGTGCAGGAGCTCTAGCAGGCAATATGTCTGCCGTGCGATCCAGGAACAGCCTGCATGGGTGTTCACGACTGCTCCTGCACTAGTCTTGCACAGACTAAGCCCCTGTATTCAAACACCCCATTTGCAAGAAAAATCCATGCAAATGAGGTGAATTTGCGATCCAGGAAGCTTGCAACTGGCTGTGCATTATTAGTGCAATCTGCAGAAATGTACTTGGTTAGTAACCGAGTACATTTCTGCAAAATCCAAAATGGAGCCGAGACAGCTCCAAATAAAGGCTGCATATCAGTTAGGAAGCATGCCAATGGCCACGTATAAGGCCATTGGCATTGCAAACAACATAAAAAAAAATCAACTTTCATTTTTTTAGCCAATCTCAGCTGTTTAAGAGTAGGGCAGTGGCGCACAAATGGGATAGGGGCGAAAATAATAAAATAAATTGAAAATAAGCATTCTAACTAAAATCACTATTCTGCCATGCAAGTCAATGGCAGACAGAAGACAACATGGCCAGTGAGTAGTGGTTGTTAAAGGGGGAGGCTCAGTGTGAGACATGTAACTATGCATTAACAGCCAATCCTATGCAAATGAGGGGAATGATAGTGAATCCCAGTTTTCTCCAGCATGCTAGTCAGGTCCCAACAGTGTAAGAGTAGGAATAGCTTTGTGCAAGCCTAGGAGGTAGCTGACATCATGGGGGGGGGGTGTCAGGCATACTGTAAGCGGATTGGAGCCCTGTGGCTCAGGTTTGCTCCTAGCTTAGCACAGCTAAGCAAGGGGGTGTGTCTGAATCTGCCTGCTACTCTTTACATTGCCTAAGTAGGTGTGCGCGCCATGCACCGGGTTTTAAAGGAAGAAAAAAAAGTTAAACCAGGAAATAGCAGCACTGTGCACATTTGAGCACTCTGTTTGCACGGCACACCCCAGGCTTAAACAGGAAGGCAATGGGAAGGGAAAACAGCAGTAGGAATGTAATAAGGGAGAACTAGCATAGCTGGCAGGTGAAATGTATCAGAATCAACCAATTACACAAGCAGCAGACCAGCCGAGCCCAGAACAGTACTATAAACTATGCAAACACTTTCCCCTCTGGTTTTTCCCACACTCTACACCATTGGTGTAAACAAGCAGGGAACTTTTAACACTCAAAACAACAAAATGATAGGGGCTGCAATAGCTACCATACAACAACTTGTGGAAGAGGCTGAGGGTGGTGAGTATGTGAATGCTGTCGACCAACCCACAGTGAGGAGATGGAGAAGAGCGTACAGACCCAGGGTAATCTACCAGGGGCTACATAATCTGGAGATAGTGGAGCTCTATAGGGTGGACAGGGATCTTCTATAGCAAATTGTTGAGCTGTGCCGGCCACACCTGGCACACAGAACTAACAGAGAGGAACCCATGCCAGTGGATACCAAGGTATGTGTAGGCCTAAGAATACTAGCTACAGGTACCTTCCAAAGGCCAACTGGAGATATGATGGGGATCTCACAGGCATCAGCATCCAGGGTATTTCACCAGTTCCTGTAAGCCATGTCAGCACATGTCTGTGAGCATGTATATTTCCCCAACACCCATGAGACATTGGCCAGCAATATGCAACTGTTCCACCAAATAGCAGAATACCCTGAGGTAGTGGGTGCTATAGACTGCATGCACATATGCATCAAAGCACCACCCGGTGAGCGGGGTAGGGTCTACATCAACCGCATGGGCTTCTCCTCCATCAACTACCAGGTCGTGTGCGATGCCAGGGCATAATAATGAATGTGTGTGCTGGCTGCCCTGGAAGCTATCACGATTACCACATATGGCATCTGACGCAGCTGTACCAGAGATTTGCCAGTGGGGACATCTCTCACGGTCACCTAGTGGGGGATGCTGGATATGAACTAGAGCCGTGGCTGATGACACCCATCATAAATGCACACACACCCAAACAAAAACTCCATAATGAGGCACATGCACAGACCAGAATTATAGTAGAGTATGTGTTTGGGATGCTCAAGTCATGGTTCCGGTGCCTGGATACATCTGGTGGAACCTTGTAGTACTCACCAGCTACATGTATCCAAATTGGCATCCTATGTGCCATGCTACACAGTATGATCCTGCAGAAACAGCTGCAACAGGTACAGCACAGGCAGGGCCACACAGCCCCCCACCATTGCCAAGGCCTGCACAGGCATAGAGTGGCTCAGAGGAGGAACAACCTGAGCCTGCATCAATAGGCAGAAGGAGGCATGTCCAGTATGCCCTGACCTTGGCAAAGAGGCAACGCACATACTCTGACACAGGAGGGACCCAGGGAATAACACCTCTCTCTGACTCTCACATACAGTAAAAGAGATGCCAAACATTACACTACCTGTGCTCAACCATGTGTAGGGAGTGTACTATGTGCATCCGACATAGGCAGCCCTGCAGCACCACCCTCAATACTGGGACACCCACAACGTAAGTGACTCACACATGCCAGTCAGGAGGGTTCACATACCCAACAACAGTCACAGCTAGCAGGACAGGTGTATACAAACACAAACAAAGGCTGTGCTATGTCCTCTGAATGATGCTTATGGGTAACCTCCCCCAGGCCTACACAGACACACTACAGCAGGTCAGGCAGTGGGACATTCGTTTTGAAGGGTAGGAAGTCAGAAGCTAATATGTAGGTAAATCAAAGTTAAGATCTGTAGTACACTGGTATTCCCTAGTCAGCATGCTAGGTAAGAATACAGAAAGAAATGGAGTACCTGACATACCAGTACATTTATAACAAATGTGTCCAAGTGTCTGGTGTGCCCCCCCCATCCTACATAGACATGTAGTAACAGTCAGGTGTGCCCCCCATCCTACATAGAAATGTAGTGACAGTCAGGTGTGCCCCCCATCCTGTGTAGAAATGTAGAAATAGTCAGGTGTGCCCCCCCATCCTATGTAGAAATGTAGTAACAGTAAATGCCAAATGATCGACAGATACCCTGCAGAAACAGTATGCTACCTGTAGGAGTACAACACAAAGGTCTGCACTGCAGTACAAACTACCTGGACTCAATCCACACATTAACTACAGATGGGTATACTGGGCATGCTCACACACTTAAACAAATGAAGGCCATGTCTGCAAACACCAGTGGACCAGACATATCTGGCAGTCACAGATGTTAGTGCAGACACTCCTCAGTATGCACCACTCATGCTTTGCACACACAGTGGATAGGAATACAGACATATATCTAAGGACAACACACTATAATAAGCCAAAGATAGATGTACATAGATGTGTGGAAGAGGGTGTCTGTGACAAGGAGCTATCCAGGCCTGTCCCACCCAGCACACAGCCAAAGGGCCACAACCACATGAGGTTCAGATGTCATTCACTGTAGATACTAGCCACCGGTATCTGTCAGCATTACAGACTATGTGGTGCAAGTGCTACCTGTGCAACATGACTGTACAAGGAAGTAGTCATCTAGCAGCTGTATACACGTACCTGTGAAATATGACCCTGTGTGTGCCCGCATGTGGTGTGTCAACCTCTAGATGAATGGGTTACGGCCCATGCAAACACACTGCCCTCTCCATAGCCCTACTATGACAAGCCTGCTGAAGACACCCACTGTGAAATACACTTTTGGGAGAGTTGTATCCCAATAATCTCTGTGGCGTGTCCTATAACTGAATACTGCTGTAGTGTGATAAACTAGTTAGGTAGGAGTTCCAATCCCAGACATGGCAACTGTGTGTGTGTGTGTGTGTGTGTGTGTGTGTGTGTGTGTGTGTGTGTGTGTGTGTGTGTGTGTGTGTGTGTGTGTGTGTCCCTCTGTGTGTAGAGAGCAATTCCTTTTAGGCTACTCACACTCCCTACAATTTGAATGCTCTACTATGAGAAGGCTGCTGATGTCATCCACCTAGAAATAAACCTCTGGGAAGGTTGTAACCCAGTAATCTCCATAGTGTTTGCCATAACTGTGTACTGCTATAGTGTGATAAAATAGTTAGGTAGGATTTCTAATCCCAGACTTGGCAAGTGTGTGTGTCTCTGTGTCTGTGTGTGTCTCTGTCCCTGTCTGTATAGAGAGCAATCTCTTTTAGGCTACTCACACTCCCTACAATTTGAATGCCCTACTTTGTCAAGGCTGCTGATGTCATCCACCTAAAAATACACCTCTGGGAAGGTTATAGCCCAGTAATCTCTGTAGCGCATGTCATAACTGCGTACTGCTGTAGTGTGATAAAATAAGTAGGAGTTCTAATCCAAGACTTGTCAAGTGTGTGTCTCTGTCCCTGTCTGTGTAGAGAGCAATTCCTTTTAGGCTACTCACACTCCCTGCAATTTGAATGCCCTACTTTGTCAAGGCTGCTGATGTCATCCACCTAGAAAAAGACCTCTGGGAAGGTTGCAGCCCAGTAATCTCTGTAGTGCGTGTCATAACTGCATACTGCTGTAGTGTGATATAAAACTCTGGTAGTGGATCTATTCCCACACATGGCAGTTGTGGATGCTTTGTGTGTGTGTTTCTATGTCTGTGTAGGAAGCAATGCATTTTAGGCTAGTCACACTCAGTACAATTCAAATGCCCTACTTTGGCAATCCTGCTGATGTCATTCACTGTGAAATATACCTTTGGGGAAGGGGAACTCCAGCAATCCCTGTGGTGTGTCCTATAACAACATCTGCTGTAGTGTGATATAGAACTCTGGTAGGGGTTCTATTCCCACACATGGCAGCTGTGGATGTTTTGTGTGTGTTCTATGTCTGTGTAGGGAGCTATGCATTTTAGGCTAGTCACACTCAATACAATTCAAGTGCCCTACTTTGCCAATCCTGCTGATGTCATTCACTGTGAAATACATCTTTGGGGAAGGAGTACTCTGGTAATCTCCATGGGGCATCCTATAACGGCATAGTGCTGTAGTGTAATATAATAGTTAGGTAGGAGTTCTAATCCCAGACATGACAGATGTGTGTGTGTGTGTGTGTGTGTGTGTGTGTGTGTGTGTGTGTGTGTGTGTGTGTGTGTGTGTGTGTGTGTGTGTGTGTGTGTGTGTGTGTGTGTGTTTGTCATTTGTATCCTGTGTGGGTGTGACTGTGTAACAACTGGACTCAATATGGAGTGGGTTTTGCAAACTTCTTATATGGTGGGCCAAGTATAGATCACAATGTCCACTGTACAGAGATAACAGATTTGAAATAGCCAAGAGGCTGGGGTGCAAATCCATACCCCTAAATGTGACAATAATTCCAGCTGAACAATATTAACAACCCATGAATTACCCAGGGAACACTCTCAACCCATGTCCATACACACACACACACACACACACACACACACACACACACACACACACACACACACTTGCCTAGGCAACAACCGCTATGTTGGTAGTACCCTGCATATTGCTCACTGATAGTAACCATGGTGTGATTGCAGTGGGTTACAGAGGGCATGACACCCTGTCCATCAGTACATGCCTACAGTGCACCTCCCACATGTTCCCCATTGGACATCTGCAACACCTGTTGTGCCATTAAATGTGACACACAAAGGACATATCATGCCTGAAACACAAGCCCTGGATGGACAGATGCCACTGACACCAGGGAATACCAGTATCATGCTATCAATGTAGGTGCAGGGTCACCCTGCTGTCTATTAACAGTTCCCGCCACATGAGGCCAGGACTGGCACATCTGATGATAATGATCTGTGTACACAACATGGGCCAGACACCCCAGGTACAGTTCCACATGTCACTGTACATGCATGTGGGAGGTGTGCACATCCCAGACACTGTCCATATCATGGACTAAGGAAAACATACATGGCAAGCAATGCACAGCATTGGCCACACACAATAGTCACCCAGGTGACTGGATGGTGAATACAATACCCACCTGTGTGGGCAACTCCAGACACTACACCCCTGAGCCACAATGCAGACCATTGTCATGTGGCCTGATGCCAAGGTATACCCATCACCTAGCCTTGTATAGCCATCTGGCAGCGTCAACTACAACACACCAGTGAAGCAGCGCTCACATGCATGTCAGTACTGGCATATGACCACATTCACACTCACTACAACCCCCATTGGCTTACTGAAGCATGCTGTCTGATGCCAGACACCTCTCCATACCCTTTGCACATATAACCTCCGTACGACCCCTGTGGTGCATGTGATACCCGCACACACTGTGTTGTGGCAATCCCACTACTGATGAGTTGTATTCCTGGCCCTGCCAAGTGTGGCAATATGTGTGCGTCCCTGTGAGAGTGTGGCTGTGTTGACACTGACACCTGTCCATGTGGGCAGGCATGTGTACTACATCCACCACATAGCTACCATATCCCTGTTGCAGATGTCACTCACCATCACATATATGTTCTGTGGGCTCCCCAGCATGTAACCTATGTGGCACATCCAATAACTGCATGGCCATGTGATAGCACACATAGTCGTCAGGGTTTTGATGCCCTGTACTGGTAGGTGTGTGACACAAAGATGCTTAAGTTTTACTCTCCCAATCCGCCCTGGCTTTTCTGTGCCTCTGTCTGCCTCTCTCAACCCCTCTCTGATGGATGTGGAGACTTACACCTGCTGTGCTTAAGCAGCAGCATGTGTATTTTAAGTGATGCTCAGGATCAGCTGATGGCCTCTGCATGAATTGCAGCCCTCCTCTAGCTGATTGCATGTGGAACAGCTGTGGTAACATTCCCATAGCCAATTGCATGGAAACACACGCCAATATGTAGGAACATCATGTTGGTGTTGGGTCTTTCATTTACTGTGAGCAGGAACTCGATCTGTTGTTTGGCAAACAGCATCCCAGATGGATTGGGGTTTACCTCTAACAACATACACTGTAGAAACAGGCCAACACACAGGAGGGAGATGTGCCTGACCTGACTACAGTCTGTAAGTGCTGCTATATTGCATTTGGAGTAATTTTGTTTTAACAGGGTGTGTGTGGATATGGCTGTCCTACATGTTTTCATACCTGCCATGTCAGTACTATGTTTATGAGGGAATACCCATCTGTAGAGCCATCTGCAGACTGGCCAATGTGTGGTGCCTTTTGTTTCAGGTGTTACTCACAGAGCACCTATCTGTGAACTGCAGAAGGTAGTGTGAGGATTGCAGTCTCTAGATGGTGACAGCCGTGAGAGTTACTAACTTCATATCCCTCTTAGGGCATATGGTGCAACAAACCCTGTTACAATAGTAAATGTATGAGGTTATCACAGCAACATGTCAATATAGGCCCTGTGTATGTGCCTCCAACCACAACCCTGTCAACCTTTGTACATATGTCATGCAGTAAGGGGTGCATATGTACTGTTCACCATAATTAGTGACATCATATCTGATAACAAGTCAGTGAGATATCAGACTGCTACACATGTAATGTATAGTAGGGGATATATCTGATGACATAACCTGGACATTCTGTGGTTGTGTGTACAGTACTGAGGTCTGTGTACTTATGGTGATTGTCGGCAGTGTGTGTATTGTTAATATGTACCTTGGCCTGTGTACAGACTGTGGTAGATGTCATTGTTCTTGGTCCTGCTCTATCTGATTTTTCATGCTGCTCCACTGTATGTTACCCTATCGGCTTACATGTTTGTAGGGCCATACACGCACATGTCCCATACCACAGACAGGCAGCAGACCACACTGTGTAGCGGCCCAGTATATGTAGGGTTAGTGTGTGAGTGGCACATATGAGGTTGGTGTTGAACAGATAGTCCATGTTGTTGTTGTTGTTGTTGTGTCTTTCGGCTTTTCCCGGTTAGGGGTCGCCACAGTGGAACTCCGGTCCACTAATGATTGGCAATAGATTTTTACGTGCCGAGTTGCCAGCCCTGATGCACAACCTTCAATGAAGGTATGCCCATTCATGCATGTCTCCACACAGAAGATGCTCTAGCTAAGAATCGAACAGGACAATGTCTTACTGTGAGGCGACAACGCTACCAAAGCACCGCCACCTGTAATAATACGCTAGCATGCCATATGTAGCTGTGTGCTGTGTTCACATTGGTTGTGGTTATGCACTTTCACACAGGTGTATGTTACTCTGTGCTGTGGCATGCCTGTAGAACCTGCTATATTCAGGTACATGTGCATTCTCCCATAAGAAATGTAGGCCAGTGTTGAGACAGCCTGCCTGTAGCCTGCACAGTGCTTTGCTACATGCCTAGCAGCTTAGTGTACTTACCAAGTGAGAAGTAATGTCCAGATACTTGCCAGATGTACTGCTGCTGGGCCAACATTACAGTCATGTATGTCAGACAGAGCAGTGGGATGCTGTACAGATGTATGTCAATATCTAGTGGATGGTATGTGGCCATGTTATGCCCATCTACATGGCTGTTAACATCCACATTGTCAGGATTGCTCCACATGTCTTGCATACCACATGTCTTGTATACCACTGGACTGTCCAGAGTGTGTCAGACTGTCCACGTATATTGGCCATTATCTCTGATATAGTCCACAGGAGCATTACGTGCTAGCAGTGGTACTGTACTATGATGTCCTTAGGATGTCTGTCAGTAGCCAATGGTGCACATGTGAAAAGCAGGTGTGACCTCCCACACACACCATTGTCTGTGAAGGCAATCCCTATTACAGTAGCAATACTCTACAAATATACCTGCTATACATACCTGGCATCCCCTTGCACTATGAAGTTTGGACTACAGGGGCTGAGGTAGGGCTGCACTCCATGTTCAGGACATATGGTGATGATATATGTACATATACTTATCCAGATATCTATATAGACATACACATATACATATCGACATACATAGATGGATATGTATATGTACCTAGATATATAAATAAACATCCAGATATATATACATATACAGAGCAATATATGTCTACACATATACAGACAGAGATACATATGCACATATAAGTATGGATATCTACATATATATTGACAGTAGTAGGTATATCAGAATAGATATGTATGCACATATAGCTATTGATATCTACATATATACCAACATAACTAGGCATATCTGTACACATAGGATGTGCATACATGTATAGCTATATATACATATATCTATATATACATATACGTATATCTATATATACATATATCTATATATATTATATGTATATGAGAGCGCTAAAGAATCCTGAAAGCCCAAAGTCCTGAAGACCATCAGGGGGTGAGCTGCCTTAAGGTATATGGATGTACATTACCATACAATCCACAATTAGTTAAATGCAGGCCAACTGCTGCCTGCCATACAGACTGTTCTGTTTGTCAGTCTGCTTGTGATGGTGTTATTTGTGCCTTGTTATGCAACAGTTACATCCCATGGTGTCAGCTGAGGTCTTTACCCCCTAGGTGTTGTCTACAGAGTATAGCTAGAGGCTGCTGAACTATACATCTGCATTACTTACTGTTGATTGTTTGGTATCCTGTGGCCCAGTCTGTCTTTACTATTGTACTACTTGATGGCCATGGCCTAGACAGCAACATTTGTTAACTTTTCAAGACTACTGTATTAGTATAACTGTTTCACAGTTGCATTACTCAGTTTATATGGATGTCTGTGTCTAAACAGCTATACGACATGGCATATACAACTGTAATAGTACACAAATAAAGCTTTCCCATTTATGCAAACCTGTGTGTGGTGTTATATCCTTTGATTGCTCTCTGGGTATATGTTGCAGGCAATGATTGTCATTTGTATGGGTGGTTCATACAGTCTCCAGTTGGTAAGGTGGTAACTGCAGGAATACTAGCTGTTCCATATTGCGTGCACGTACTACATATGTAACTTACTATACATATCTCTGCATGTGTATGTGCAGTTACAGATATATCTATGTATATGTATATATATATATATATATATCTATATGTATGTCTGTATCTGCATATATGTGTCTGCGTATATGTATCCTAGGGATGCCCATGTAATGTCTGGCCCCGGTTATGGGATCTGCAACACCTGGACGTGTTTTGCTGTGGGGGGGTATACCTATTTGTACAAGACACATATTGTTTGTGGCCTCTTAACCCCATTAACGGTGCATGTGGACATATATGTTTTTGTTATTTCCCCATTGTTATCTACATATGTATATCCATACACACACACACACACACACACACACATATATATATATATATATATACATATATATATATATATATATATATATATATATATATATATATATATATATATATGGGTCTACTTCTTTTGACCTAACTTTCATTTGCCCGACACTCATTTTCCCGACCCCATTTGACTGAAAGTTCATTTGCCCGACACTTCATTTGCCCGACACTTCATTTGACCGACAAGTATTATTAGCAAGAAAATGGAATATGGCCCCTTCCCCACTGTAGAGCGACCCTGAAGTTAGAATATATAGGTGGGGGGGCGTGGGGGGCACAGCCCCCGACAACGGGGGTGTGGGGGGCGAAGCCCCCACTTCATTTCGTATGATATTAACTTTTGATGCAATATTGGTTAGTAAAAGAAAAGTAAGTGGGGGGCTTTGCCCACACCCCGTTGTGGGGCCCCCACGCCCCTACCTATATATTCTAACTCCAGGTTCGCACTACAGTGGGGAAGGGGGCATATTCCATTTTCTTGCTAATAATACTTGTCGGTCAAATGAAGTGTCGGGCAAATGAAGTGTCGGGCAAATGAACTTTCAGTCATTTGGTCTCGGGAAAATGGGTGTCGGGAAAATGGGAGTTAGCCATATATATATATATATATATATATATATATATATATATATATATATATATATTTATATATATATGACTATGTCCATATATAGCTACATAGATATATGTATCTGCTGACATATATATATATAACATGCTGTATATATTTAGACATATAGATGGAGACATATATATCTATAGATGTAGGCATTTGCATGTATATTATATATATATATATATATATATATATATATATATATATATATATATATATATATATATATATATATGTTGTATCCGTTTCGATTAATATGTTTACACACACACATACATCTACATGTTGGAATACAATCTCTGTACTGTTGAATGACTGGGCTGGATGATATGTTTGTAAATACATCAGAGTTATGTTTATCTGACATGGCTTAGTGGTAATTCTATGTCTATGGTGTGCAGGGTCCTGGGTTCATTTTTTGCTGGGCAGAACAAGTGCCATTGGATACAGAGTGATTAAGGCACGTTTGAGCAGTTGTAAGTGGGTTTGCGCTGGTTTGCACGGAGGCAAACACTGCTAACTTCTGGTTACAGTTTGTTATACTCACTTAGCTTATAAATTGCTTAACCTGTGCAGGCATTGCTTACCCTCATGCAAATAGGCTTAAAACCGCTTACTGCTGCTTAAAAGTGCTTACTCCTGCTTACCCCCATGCTAATTTCTTTAAAAGAAAAGAAAAAGGGGTTGCTAGAAAAGTGGTGAAAAAAGGGCCAGAAAGAGGGAAAGACAGTAGGGAAAATAGCCAGGGATGTGCAGGAAGGGTGTAGGGAAGGTCCATAGCTGTCCATTTCTTCTACAGCAACAGCTGTGCATATACACTGAATTTGGAGGTAGATTTGGACACTCAAACCCCAGGGAGGGGGTGAGGACAACAATAATAAGTTGTGATGCCAATTAGACCGGATTACATGTGTCAGTGGCCACATGTGCGAAATGGACAGGTATGTATGGGGCGAGATTTTTTTTGTGGAACAGATTGCCCTTTTTTTTTCAGGTGAGAGTGGGATGTTGGGGAAGGGTAGTAGGTATATTTGGGGAGGTAGGTTAGGTAGGTTAACAGACAAGACAAACAAGACGCATAGTGGGGGGTAAACACCTTGATGGGGAAGGGTGTTGGGAAATCGGAAGACTTTGAGCCCCCTAGTGGAAACAGTGGGATTGAGGTCCCCACCCATGGGCAGTCACCACTGCACCTTCAGAGCCTTGAAGGTGGCTGTGCTGGGGGCTGAGTCACAGAGCCAGGCTGACTCTCTAGTCGCAACATGCGGCCCTCGAGCTGGCGTAGCAGATCGCCAAACTGCTGGTTGATCTCTCTACACACCACGACCCCGACCTGGCAACGGGTGACAGGTGCCTGTCCACACCCACTCCCAGGGGGTTTGCCCCATTCCCTGAGGTGGTTCCAACCAAAGGTGGTGCAGGACCAGTGGACAGGGAGGTCCTGGGTTGGGCTCCAGACATCCTGGTGCCTGCTGCCACGGCCAGATGAGGTGGGACAGGTGGGTCCGCTGGGACCGGCCTTCCCAAGCATGCTATAGTGTTTAGATTTCATCATCATATGTGGGTTAGTAATTGTCAACACATTCCAGGGTTAGGTATAACAGCATGCACATATATTCCCATTAACCCAGAAACCAGATACAGAACAGTTGCATAGCAAACAGAACAAATGCATATATGGGACCACAGTGTTAATAAGAATGGCATGCAGGTACATTGATGGCACCATGCCACCAATTTTGGAATAATTCAATATAGCACATGCATGGAAACCATTAAAATATGTATCAAACAATTGGACAGTATCAGAATATAGGTGTCATTACATACCAGTTGTGGTGGGTTTGTTGATTATTGTTGGAGATATGGTGGGGGAGAGAAAGATGTCAAGTAACAACTAGTATATTCCTGTAGTTCATATTACTTTCCTAGTCAGTGCTGTTATCTGTACCTTACAAGTCTTACTACACTACCCTATTGCCTTAGTTTGGACAGTGATATGGCTGTCGTCATCATTACACAGGAACTGGTTTTACCTGCAGTCTACACCTCTTACCTGGTATACCTGTAGAGGGAATGTTTGTTACCACTAACTAACTGTTTCTACACATACTCCCAGGTTCCGGGTTGATGTTGTGCACATAGCTATCCAACTCTTTCTGCACAGATTCTGGCCATGTGTTGACCACATGCTGGTGTGCCGGGGCATATCTAGAATATTGCCATCTTCCACCTTTAGTGACCTGCCATACATATATACATGCTTTCCTACACAGTTATATTATGTAGCACAGTGTGGGTGACAGTGATCAGTGATAATTTATTATTCACAGAAACTGCAACACTCACAATTCCCTACAATACCAGTGTGAACAGTACCAGTACAGGTTATAATGGTCTTCATTTCTCTGCACAGTGTTCGTATCCAACGTACCTGTGGGAGCAATGTTTGTTAGCATTACCTGACTGTTGCCACACAAACTTCCAGATTACACATTAGTATTATGCACATACATCTCACTCTGTTACTGTACACACTCTAGTCACAGCTTGACAACATGGGAGTGTAGATAGGACATACTTGTAATATTATTCTCCTAACAGTTTCGGGGGTTGTTACAGTGACAGGTTTGTTCTCATAGATGTTTGACAATCATTTGTATTCCCGCTTTGCTGGCTAAACATCTGCGATCATCCCACAGATTTACCAGGGGGACAGGCAGCAGATATGGGCCCATATACTGGACATTCTGGCCTCATCTGTACAATTGTGAGGTATGAATCTGTATACAGCCTACTTCCACTCCCATGATTCAGACCATGGTTGTGTATGCTACAACTTAACCACTGTCCATCACAGTTGTGTCCGCTATATAGATATTGCTGTATATCTCCTATCTGCTTTCTGTCTTATTAATCCCCTGTGCTTTTGCATTCTGACCTTGTATTACAACACTCTTATACAGATTTCCTAGACAGTTATATTTTGTAGGACAGTGTGGGTGACAGTGATGTGTAATACCTCATTATTCTGAGCAACTGCATCAGTCGCACTGCCATATAATACCAATTTAAACAGTACCAGTACTGGGTATCATTCTTGTATTTCTGGGCACAGTGTTGGTATATGACAGACCTGTGGGAGGAATGTTTATTAGCACTACCTGAATGTTCCCACACACAGTACCAGATTACATACATCTCTGTTACTGTACACTCTCTGACCACAGCTTGACAAGTTGGGGTGTAAATGGGACATACGTGGCTTCTTAGTCTCATAAGGTACTGGGGAGTTGCTAGTGTGCCAGTTTTGTTCTCCTAGATGTGTGTCAATCAGTTGTATTTCCTGTTTGCTGCCTATACATCTGGGATCATCTCACTGATTTCCCAGGGGGACAGATTGATAGGCAACAGATATAGGCCACTTTACTGGACATTCTGGAGATATCTGTACAGTTGTGGGGTATGATTCTGTATTCAGAGTACTACCACTGGAAGGATTCAAACCATGGCTGTGTGTGCTAAAAAAAACGTTTACATCTCAGTTGCATGTGCTATTTGTGTTTTGTTGTCTGTACTTTCCCTGTTTTCTTTCTATCTGTCTCTCAGTTGTACTAAATGGCCTCTGGGGATTATACCTGTCATATACATGCATTCCTACACATTCAATTTATGGTGCACAGTGTGGGTAACAGTGCTTAATACAACAGTACTATTACATGATTGCTAATCTATATTACCATATGACACCAGAGTATACACATGCAGTCCAGCAGTTAGACCTTTATTGGCAGGCTATTACACTTTTATTGACATACAAATGATGTGTGACTCTTCCTGCCATATTCTCTAGTGTATGCAGTATTTGCCTTGAACAATGCAGGTTTTATACAGGCAATTAATTTACTACTACTTTTAGTTTTATTTCCTATGACAGTAAATGCATGAGTATTACTGACCTGCCTAGTGTCGCAACCTTGCCAGGCGACTAACGTGGGCCTCCTGGTTCATGGCCCACTCCATTGCAGCTGTGGGGGACATAAGAGGAATATTTAGCCATACTTATCCATGATATATCTGATCTGGCAATTATTACACACATAGTGGGGTGATACTTACACACAACTGGAACATCCCCTGCCGCTCTAGCCTCTTGGATCCACTCCTTCAAGAGGTCCCCCTTACACTGCTTCAGGTTGGCATAGTGATGCCTGACCTGCTCACAAGTTCGGGGTATGCCAGTGGCACTGGTGAGGTCATGGGTGAAACGGTCCCAGGCCTCTGCCTTATATTGGGAGCCCTGGTACTGGCCCTGCAGCAGTCTCTGATCATGGTCTTTGACAAGGAGTCCTGCCATGTCCTTGGAATCCTGGATGCACCAGCACTGCGCCCGAAAGCACACACCTTCTCCCCTTACTGCCCTTGTGGCTGCAAGGGGAAGCTACAACCAGTTATGAGATGTATTCCCGCCTCTTGGGTTTAAGTAGCGTTGATTTCCTGCACTTTTCTGTGATTGGCCGGTTTTGAAAAGGCTAGGCTATTGGCAAACCTGCTTACCTAGGGTTGGCATTGTTTAAAGGGGTATAACACTGGGCACAGTGAGTTAGCTGGCCAACACATTGCTTACACCTCCTAAGCTGGCCTGTGCAATGCTTAGCATTGCTTACATTAGACTTTGCATTATAATTCCTTGTTGGCATTGAGTTATTATTCATTACACCTTATATGTATGCCTGGTATCCATGATTCATGTGTACGTACACTGTATGGGGTCTTTGTGTTTTATTGAAGACTTCAACATTATTACAATTACACCTGACTTCTGGCCTTACTGCTGTACTCCAGTTCACATATTTATGTTATGTAATGGGTTAAGGCACATATGTCTGTATACTGATTCCCGTCACAGGTTCAGTTTGGTTTTACTATGGTGAAGACTTGTTTGCTGATACCTCATTCTTCTGTACTTCTGTGATGGCTTGGTGGTTAACTATCGTGTATAGGGTCCTGGGTTTGAGACCTGCATGGCTAATTATTTTGTTGATGGACAGAACAAGTGCCGTTGGATACAGAGTGATTAAGGCACTTTTGAGCATTTGTAAGCGGGTTTGCATGGGTTTGCATGACGGTAAGCACTGCTAACTTGCCGTTTCATCTGCTTACAGAGAGCTAGCTTCAGAATTGCTTAACCAATGTAGGCATTGCTTACCGCTGCATAAACGTGCTTAAGCTCGCTTACTAGTGCTTAAATATGCTTACTACTGCTTATTGGTGCTTAAACCTGCTTACTACTGCTTTATTCATTATGACACTGACACCTCACATATGCATTTACTGCAGTACTCCAGTTCATAAAAATATATTATTTAGTGGGTTATGCAACATAAATATTAGTAATAACGTGCTTTGCAATGGAAAATGGAATGTATTGCAGTGGGAATGCTCTGCCCACTACACTATTGCTGTGCTGCTTCATTTGCATATATCTTCCTTGTTATCCTCTTCAGCCATTTAAGCTGCATTAACCGTACCTCAGTGATGGGCACAGCTGTGCACCTACAGTTAGCTTTACTTGGATTTTAAAATAAAAAAAAATAAAGGGTTTGTTCATTTTATTGGTGATTACTTGCTGTTGTACACGAGGGGGGATGTTGGTAGGGTTATGCGGACACCTGTGAGTGGTCTCGCTCATTTCTTCCCCTTTCTGGTGTTCTTCATTGTGGGGGCATATATATTCTGAGAGCTCTGCTCTCAGACATGCCCCCTGCACTCTTACACACTCCGTGTAAGATTAGGAGCTCAGGCAGCGCATCTCATTATTATGCATGGTGCACTGCCATCCTGGTCCTAAATGGCTGCCTCCATGCAGGACTAACCTAGTCCTGCACGGAGGAATAGTAAATCGGGGGAAGGTTTCTGGCAGTGGTTGTATAGTTACTGTCCTGCAGAGATGTTGGTGTACATGGTTTTTATTCTGATTAAATTGATTGTGGCTTTACTATTTTGACATCAATATTTTTTCATTGTTGTTGCATTATTTTTATGTTTCCTCCTATGAAGTTGTCCCATAGGCTTATCATAGTCTGGTGAGTAGCAATTTTCATAATTTTACATGATAATTAATACTTCTGGGTACCTTCACATTATGAATTGAAAGAAGCAGCCTGTTATCTGGGATATTTCCCTAGTGACCTAATCAGTCCAGTATACAAATGTTAGTCTATTTTCAACCCATATTTTAAGGTCTTTAAATAAGTATGCTATTTAATAGATGAATCACTTGTTACATAATTTAAATATTTTCCCATTTTCAAATCTTATACTGTATACGTTTTCCAGATTTATAAATAACTTTATTGATCTTCTTACTCTGTGACATAATGAAATGTATTTATAAGCTTTGGTTGATTTTGGATAACACACTTTGCATAAATATATTTTATTTGGATAGCAAGCAATCCCTTGCAAAGGTTATATCCTGCATATACAGAGAAAAATATTAGCTTGTAAATATTGACCATTGTGTGCTCCAAAATGGACTCTACAATAAGTTCCTAACTCCTCATCATTTCTTATCCTCCAGCTTCTGGTGTTTAGCCATTATCATATCCATTTCATAATGAATTGAATGATGTTCTGCTCCACTAAATTCAGAATAAGGAGCTACAATCATTACAAATAGGATTTTGTAAGCCTTATCCTGCCAACAGACTCTTCATTAAATCTTTACTATGCGTGTTAAGACTCTTAATAGATGATGATTGTTTTGCTACGAAATATTTAAGTTATGTTGCGATGTTATATATAGATCTGGCTCATTCCTTTCTAGTGGGACTACATTTTCATCCTATGATGTTTTGTTTCTGCCTGGCTGAATGAAAAAAAGAAGGTGACTATCATTTTTGTTGGATCAAGAACTATTTCAGTAGAAGTGCTATTTATTTTTCACAGTTTAGTGATTTCTAGTTGACTGTTTTTAAGAGAAATGAAGAGATATTGTTGTTTTTACTTTGGCCATGTATAGACAAACAATTAAGCACCCTATATCCTGTTACTAATTTTCCACTGTTTTTATCTCAATGTATCTTCTGTTAAGAGCATTGCTTATGAGATATTTAGCTTTAGTATTTACTGTCCTTCGCATATTTTATTTAGCGCATGATCATTTCCTTTCACTCAGTCAAGATATCACTTGAAACTCGCTTCTTTTATTTTGTTTTTTCTTTTACTTTTCATATTCAAAACATTACTTCAGATTCACTTTTTATTTCCTTATATGTTTGTGACTTTTTATATATATTTATATTCTATTTTTCCAGGCAAAACTTTATTAGCTCCAAGATAGGAAGCAACCTCCAATAATAATGCTGAGTAACAAGTCACCTCATAAAAAGAAGCATTTAAGTATGCAACTAATCAATACAGAGAAAAGAGTGAAGTATGGAATATTTGACAAAGAGTGCTCTTTCAAGTCACATTACAAGTTTTCAACAAGTGATATTCCATTGGGAGATTATCTCAGTTTTGCAATATAAGATTAATGATAACCATTCTATGTATGTCAACAGGACATTTAACGTTGGGATCTCCTGAATGAAAGTCACACAGTTCAGCTGAATAGTTAATGCCATTTTGAAGCAACCATGTTCCTCAAAGAGGATGAAACATACCTCTTCTCTAGGCATTTCAGTTCCCTTAAAACATCTACTAAATTCTGACTGGGGGCATTTCCCTGCCTCAGTATTTTTATAACACATTACTTTACCAGAACACCAACATACCTAGGGTTGCTCGCCCAACCCTGGTAAGGGAATCATCCCCAGGTATCCCCAACAAAAACATCTTTGCAGAGAGCATTGACTTTTTTGCAAATAACATCCATCTTTATCTGCAGATCCCTTTTAACGGAGGTAAGTAGAAGACAGCTCCAGATTATATGGTACCAATCTCTCATTTCTTGGCTATCATATCTCTAGCATAAAGGAGAAACCATTAGGAACATCCTAGCCAGCCAGAAAGGGGTATAAAATACTTGTATTGACACTGCCATCCAAAAAAATCTGAATTTTTTATACTTTATAATATATTAAGCAGCCTGCTACATCTCTGCTCAAGCACCTTTGGAGAGAGGGACTCTTAAGTTCCCTTTTCCATAAGAGTCAAAATTTCTTGGTAGGTTGCCAAAATTCTGCAATAAACATTTTGTAAAGTCTACTGGTCTGCCTTTTACACAACTGCTTAGCATCCCTATTCCATATAGTCCATGAGATTATGGGGGGGGGGGCTCCTATTCTTCCAACTTCAGTTTGAGCAACTCCATAGATATGTAGTTTTATATGGTCCTTCTCTGATCATCTAAATTGTATTGTTGTGGGAACATCTCCCAAGAGAAGATACCTCCACTTAACAACAACTCAATCCAATATTTCAAATGGCAATGCTGTTTAAGGTTCCATATAACCTCAAAGGATGGTTAAGGAACTGTAAGTTTCCTCATTCCCTGATATTATTTCTACCATGATAAGAGTAATGGCTCATATAATTTTAGCAAGAGTCTTTGATGAGGAAGCATGTATTACTAAGAGTCCCACTTTCAAATATCAGTATAGTCCTGGATATCCCCATAACACTGGCATTAGTATCTTCTTCCACCTCAGATTACAGTGATCATTGATTATGACCAGAAACAAAATTTCAGTAAATTGCCAATAAGTAGAATTCAAAATTTGGGATCTCCAAACCTCCCAGAGAAGTAGGAAAGAGCAGAATCCTTGCTTAGATTCTATATCTGCCATATGCCCACACGAAATTTAGTATTTTTGTCATCATTTGTGTTAGAATTTTTTTATATGAATTTTGAAGTCTTTGTATTGTCAAAGAGATGAAGAAAGTAGGCATGAGTATAATGAGATGAGGCGCATGGCAAAGAGAGAGGTGGTGAAAGCTAAGGATAAGACATATGGAGAGTTGCATGAGAGATTGGCCACAAAAGAGGGAGAAAAGGACCTGTACTGATTGGCTAGACAGAGGGACAGAGCTGGGAAAGATGTGCAGCAGGTAAGGGTGATAAAGGATAATGAGGGAAACATACTCACAAGTGAGGAGAGTGTGTTGAGCAGATGGAAAGAGTACTTTGAGGGGCTGATGAATGAAGAGAATGAGAGAGAGAAAAGGTTGTATGATGTGGGGATAGTGAATCAGGAAGTAAAACAGATTAGCAAGGAGGAAGTATGGACAGCTATGAAGAGGATGAAGAATGGAAAGGCTGTTGGTCCAGATGACATACCAGTGGAAGCATGGAGTTGCTTAGGAGAAATGGCAGTGGAGTTCTTAACCAGATTGTTTACTGAAATCTTGGAAAGTCAGAGTATGCCTGAGGAGTGGAGAAAAAGTGTTTTGGTACGTATCTTTAAGAATAAGGGTGATGTGCAGAGCTGCAGTAACTACAGAGGGATAAAATTGATCAGTCACAGCTTGAAGTTATGGGAAAGAGTAGTAGAAGCTAGGTTAAGAAGGGAGGTGATGATTAGTGATCAGCAGTATGGTTTCATGCCAGGAAAGAGCACTACAGATGCAATGTTTGCTCTGAGAGTGTTATTGGAGAAATACAGAGAAGGTCAGAAGGAGATGCATTGTGTCTTTGTAGACTTGGAGAAAGCATATGACAGGGTGCCTAGAGAAGAGTTGTGGTATTGTATGAGGAAGTTGGGAGTGGCAGAGAAGTATGTAAGAGTGGTACAGGATATGTACAAGGGTAGTGTGACAGTGGTGAGGACTGCAGTGGGAGTGACAGATCCATTTAAGGTGGAGGTGGGATTACATCAAGGATCAGCTCTGAGTCCTTTCTTATTTGCAGTGGTGATGGACAGGTTGAAAGATGAGATCAGACAGGAGGCCCCGTGGATTATGATGTTTGCAGATGACATTGTGATCTGTAGTGAGAGTAGGAATCAGGTTGAGGAGACTCTGGAGAGGTGGAGATATACTCTAGAGAGCAGAGGAATGAAGGTCAGCAGGGCTAAGACAGAATATATGTGTGTAAATGAGAGGGAGGGTAGAGGAATGGTGAGGATGCAGGGAGTAGAGTTGGTAAAGGTGGACGAGTTTTAGTACTTGGGATCAACAGTTCAGAGTAATGGTGAATGTGGAAGAGAGGTGAAGAAGAGAGTACAGGCAGGGTGGAATGGGTGGAGAAGAGTGTCAGGAGTGATTTGTAACAGACGGGTACCAGTAAGAGTGAAACGGAAGGTCTACAAGAGGGTAGTGAGACCAGCTATGTTATATGGGTTGGAGACAGTAGCATTGACAAAAAGGCAGGAGTCAGAGATGGATGTGGCAGAGTTAAAGATGTTAAGATTTGCACTCAGTGTGACTATGATGGATAGGATTAGGAATCAGTATATTAGAGGGTCAGCTCATGTTGGACAGTTTGGAGACAAAGCAAGAGAGATGAGATTGTGTTGGTTTGGACATGTGCTGAGGAGGGATGATGGGTATATTGGGAAAAAGATGCTAAGGATGGAGCTGCCAGGTAAGAGGAAAAGAGGAAGGCCTAATATAAGGTTTATGGACGTGGTGAGAGAGGACATGCAGGCAGTTGGTGTGACAGAGCAAGATGCAGAGGATAGGAAGAAATGGAAAGAGATGATCCGCTGTGGCGACCCCTAACAGGAAAAGCTGAAAGATGATGATGATGGTGTCTAATATCAACTCAAGGGTAGAATAAATCAATTGAATGCTTGAACCCCTTTGTCATATTAAGACATGAAATATTCCTTATTCTAAGATCTGATCAACTTTGAAGGCTGACAGTCTGTAATTAGCTTCTACTATAGCTTGTAGTGAGTCAGAAAGGAATAAACCAAGATATTTTATGGCCTAACTTTCTTTAAAAAATGAAAAGTATTGAATTAGATGAGTAGAGGACACATACTTTACCCTGACTGCCTTTGTTTTTGGACATTAACTTTATAATCAGATAACTCCCTCCAAAAATATTCTCGTATTATGAATAACCAGAAGAGATCCTTTTCTAGATTTTTAGGATAAACCAGCATGCTCTCAGCATGTAAAACTACTTTATGGCATAGGCCAGGGTGTTGTAATCCTGCAATAGAATTAATCCTCAGTTTAGAAGCTAAGCATTCTAAACAGAAAGCAAAACATAATGAAAATAGCAAGCACTCCTGCCTTGTTTCTCTAGTGAGAGAACAGCATTGGCAATCTGATGACAGGCTTAATTTTGGCTGATGATCCCAAGTATATTTTCCATAAAATTTAATTTAAGGAGCAAGACAAGGCATATGTTTTAACACTAGAAAGAGGAAACCCCAATTCAGCCTATTGAAAACCTTCTCAGTGTCTAGGCTTCAGCAGGGCCGCTTTAGACCTATCCACATGTTCAATCAACAGAACAGTCAATAGTTTTTAACCCTGGTACAAGCAGACTTATCAGAATTTACCAAATTGGGCAGAGAAATTGCCAGCCTAGCTGCCACAGTGGTCATGAATCATTTATAATCATGGTTCAGCACTGATATGTGTCTCTATGAGGCTATCTGTGTGGCGTTCTTATTAAATTTTAATATTAATTAAATACATACCAGTGGAGGTCCCCTTCTCTGAGAATGCTATTAGCTAGTTTTGTAAAAGTAGAACTCTGTTTTTAAACTTCAGTAAGAATATCCTCTGGCCTAGGGAATTGACTAGTCACCAGATTACTCAAAGCAAGCTCCATTTCATCAGATCTTATCAGGACAGCATCACATTTTTTCTGTGTTCCTCAGAAATTGTTGGAAGAGGAACAGAGGTAAGAAATTGAATAATTGTTTCCTGCTTAACTGAACTGAAAGGGTCAGCTATGGATTAAGAACCATAATACTGAGCAAACATATTTAGTATCCAAATAGGAGAGGTGAAACGCTCCCCAGAGCATAGAGCTGTAATCTTGGAAATTGTTCTTTCAGCAACTTGGGCATGGAGATGCAAGGCCAAGAATCACTGGAAAAATTATAAAAGAATTTTAATTTCAGGGATACCATTGTTTGCAATATCTTATAGTGATGCATATTGCTGTTTTCAATCTTTAATAATATGTTGTATGAATTGACAAACTAACGGTCCTGAGCAGGACATCCCTGTTCTTCTAGAGATGCTTTCTGTACTAATTTTCACTATTGTCTGTGTCTGAGCTTCTGCAACTTGTACTTCCAAGAAATCTCTTGAGTGAGCTTTTTACTTTATCTTGTTGTTGTTCAAAGGGGATATTATAATCCTTTTGTAATTTTTCCCATTCATGAAGTCAGTCCGTGTATTTTTCTCAAAGTCCCAACCCCTACAATAATATATGTTTAATCTCCAGTGTCTTTCTATATATTCTTGCCTTCGTGAACATTCCAGTATTATTGGGCATAGCCCAATAAACAAATAGGTCATTGTTCAGTTTTATAACTAAATGTGCACATTCCTTTGTGGCAAAATATCTGTCCTAGAATAATAAGAAAACCTATATGAAAAACAAGTGAATAAAGAAGTGGGAATCTTCAGACATAAATGTATATCCACCACCTCCATGGGCCCATATTCCCTTCATTGGATGAACAGATAGTATTCCAGTCTTGAGCCCATATTGCTAAATCTTCCTAAAATTCTACTCATTCCTGGGCCATAGTAATCAGGTGTTTTGCTGTAATGCCTGGAGAAATATTAACACTCATCGGGGTTGTCATATATCCCTCTAAATAGCCCTATACTGCAACAAGCCTTCCTTCAGTGTCAGACAATCTTTCAGGTAGTTCAAATAGTACCCCTTTCCTAGTCAACACCATTAACCCATCTTGTCCTCCCTCCTGGGTAACTAGAAAAGAAGCCTTTGTACTAGTACTTGTCTAACTTACAATGTTCATGATGAGTCAAATGTGTCTCTTGTAAAAGCACAATATGTGGCTAAACCATTCTAATATATGTAAAATCCTAATATATGCAAATATCTCTTTTTTAACAAGGTAGGAAACCCTGTCTACATTCCATGTTAGTGTATGATGTATAGCCATGGGAATGCCTGGTCTATTGACCCTGTAGCTGAATAGATTTAATAAATATCATGTTAACTATTCCTCTCCTGATCACTTAATGTAGCACCCAATATATGTTTCCAATAAACACTTTTCCATTGTATAAAGAGCTGCCCTTAATCCTTAAAGCATTGGTTACATATAAAACCATAAGAAAATCTTGCAAAGTAGAAACAACTATTTATACTTTTTACATAAAATATTCCAAAAAGGAGGAAGTTTCCCTCTGTAGAGTGAACCAGCATCTATGTCTTGCTGTCCCAGCAAAGAATATATCACAGGAATGTTTGTAAAAAAAAAAAAAAAAAAAACAATCCTGGATCATTTAGAGAAGACGGTAATATCATTAGCTAGTTCACTCCCCCATCCTGTTAACAGCTCAACAAGCTTATAAACGTAATTAATTCTTCTAATGACTAATGTTTCCCATGCTGCAAAAACAACTTTCTTTTAATACTGTCATGCTAACAGTAATGTTTATGAGTCCAGCAGTCCAGTGAATGTTGTTTTGGAGTTTATTCCATTGAAAAATCTTCTACCTGTGAATTAAATGGCTTTTGAAAAGCGGTAATGGCTCTCATGGCTATTGACTATGCACTTCTGAGGTTGAGTGTTAAGCAGTTTCTAGGTTGTGTTGATCTGTCTCAGCCTAAGTGCACTCTCTGCCATGGATAAGGCTTTCAACTTAACCAAAGCCTCTCCCATAAAGTCAAAGGTACAGGAGCCAAATAGGAGCCATACTCGTAAATTAGCAGGATATAAAAGTCTGCATGTATTTCTTTTTGCAAATAGCAAACTCTTTTTAAAGGCAGCACAATAGAACCATGAGTCTAAGGAATAATCATTGTCAGTACGCACTTTACTACCACTAACAGTACATACTCTTCCAGGTTTCCAAAAGCCAAAAGACTTTTCCTGATGCAATAATCTTAAGAATCTCTGCTTCCATGTGTAGGTAAAAATACTTTGTAGGCTTGCTCTACTTGGATATCCTGTTTTGAGATATTGAGCTGTTTAGAGAGCATCTCTCTAACAAATGCCACAGAATTATTGCTTTCAGCTCTTCTTGATACCCGCACTAATCGTATATTATTGCATCTACTATGATCTTCAGCATCAATGAGTTTAGCTTCAGAAGTTTCAAGTCTGGCTCCAGTATTTTTCCATATTGTTTAATTTTGGTTAAATCAGAACTGCTCTGCAGCAACTATTCATATTGATTGGTAAGCACATGTTCCATATCTTTTAACCTGAAATCTGTTATGCACATATACTCATGGGGGGAGGTATTCATTTTTTTGAGCTCAGCCACTGACAAATCAAATGTATTGACTATTTTTCCATGTATATTGTCAGTCACTGATAGCCTCTACTGATACCCACCACTCAGTTGGTCTGATGGCTGCACAAGATCACTGCTCCTCTCTTTTTTATTACTATTCCTCTCCTTCTTAGACATCAAACTGATCTGAAGACTGTCCTTTGTATCCCATTATTTTCCCAATAAGAGGAAATCCTTTATTCTAAAAAAAAAAAAACCTTATATTTGAAAATGGAAGGGAAGCCAGTCTGGTAAGTACTTGAAGTATGGTCACCCATTCCAGAAGTCCCCTATATTTATATTATTTTGTAGTTATTACATTTATTTTATTGCAATTTGATATTCAGGATGGTGAGCTGATAATATTACCCTATTCTGCTATGACACAGGCTCCAGGAGAGCAAATAAAAATATGATTAACAAAGCAGTAAGAAGATTACATTGCACATAAAGTATTCAGAGCTAGCACACAGTAACATTTTAACAGTAAGTACATATATTTCAAATTATTTGCCAGGTATGTGGACTTGGCTACTTAGTCTTTTCAGCAATAACCTTGGTACAGTGGACACAAATAATGTGCCTGTATACCATGATTACGTAGATAAGTACATTTACAGAGAATATAAACAGTTCTGTAGCAAGGCATAAAAGATTAATAAGTTATTGTAAACTGTGAGTAGGAATATTAGGTCTGCATGCTATAAACCTGAGAAATAATAGCATATATACAGTTTGTACTACAGATAATAGTATCATATATACCTTCTATACAAGGAGGTGATGTCACACACATTCAGTAAGGACAACTGATTCAAGGAGAGAATGTTTTCTATTCTGATACTACCTGTCTTTACCAGTATCATGAAACCATGAGCATTTGGCTTCTTCAAAAAGGGTTTCTTTTAGTGATTTTTTTTTTGAAGGACTCTACAGTGAGATTGCTGTTTACTTCATCAATACTCGGGCCACTACTCTTCATCATTTTCACCAGCAAACTCCTCACAACTACCAAACATGCTACCATTGTCCAATAAGTTGACAACTTCTCCCTCATATGTTCAGGTCCCTCCATACCAGAACTCCTACAAACAACCCAGAAAGCCTTCCTTGACATCAAAAAATACCTTGCTGACTCACAACTTATACTTAATCCCAACAAAACTAAACTCGTGCTCTTCACTGGTAATAGAACACACAATAACCATCCACCCTTCACCATCTGCTCCTCCAACAAAGCTATAATCACACCTGTTGAACTTAGCAAGCTCCTCAGTAGATACAATGACAGTAAGATACCTCATGGGTATTATCAGGTTAACAATAATGGATCGAGAACATTTTTGAAGACAGTTGTTAATGTACCTAACATTAGAATTCTCCTGAAGCACATGATGATGAGGATGGGTCAGGAGAGATGATTACAGAGGAGAAAGGAAAAGAGAAACAGGGAAAAATAGTAGAAAGGCAATTACAGAGAGGTTGGACAGTGTAGGGAAAAAGAAAGAGGCAAAATGAGGTAGAAGTCAAAATAATAGAAAATAACAGATATATAATGGGTTAGGCATAAGATTAAATAATTAAGGTGAAGAGAGGGTAATACTAAGATAGTTAGTGGGGGGGGTGAATGAATGAGAGGAAAAAAGTAATGGCAGGGTAAAAAATACTGAAGCAGCAGTGTGTTAGCCAGGGCTAGAGCATGGGCAGAACAAATTGTTAATTAAATGACTCGAGTATTTTTGAAGTGTGCAGGGATAAGTGTAGTTTAGAGACTTTGAGGGACTGTGTTCCATATTTTGTCTATGTGAAATGAGAAAGACAGTCTCTGGCACTATTATTAGTTCTGGATATTTGTACAAGAGATTTATTAGAGGAACATAAGATGCAATTATTGGAGTAGGGTTGTAGAAGGTTTTGGAGCGAAGGTTTTTTTTTTTTCAAGTTGATATAGTACTCTATGGGCCATTATGAGCTAAGTATATGATAAGTGATAGGGTAGTTCTAACCAGGTGAGTTGTTTCAGAGCCAAACAGTGGTTGGATCTTTGGGAGAATTTGTGGCAAATTTTGTTATTTTGTTGTAGCAGGCTTCTAGTTTTTCTAGGTCAGATTTCCTTAGATTGGTAAAAATGGGGGAGGCATACAGGAGAGTAGAGAGTAGGTGGGTTCTAGCAATTGCCTATTTTGTAGTTTTGGTTAGAAATGGTTTGTTTCTGTATAGGGTACCTAGGTTTATATGAACCTTCTTTATAGTTTGAAACACATGAATATCAAATTTGATATTATTGCCAATTACTACACCTAGGAGTTTTGTTTGGGGCATTGTAGTTATTATGGACAGATATAGAAAGATGGAAGATACTAGTTTACCTTCATTCCTATATTGGTTAATGGTATTAGTAAAACTTAGAAGGGCGGTAGTGGTGCTATGGTTAGGATGAAATCCAAGCTGTAGGTCTACTAGTAGAGTGTTAACTAAAAGATAATGTAAATGCGTGTGAATGTATTTTTCTAATAGTTTGGATAGTGGGGATAAAATAGTTATATGCCTATAATTGGAGCACTTTTGTGTAGTGGGATTATGCATGAAATTTTCCAGATAAGTGAAACATGATGTTCTAAGATAGAGTTATTGATGAAAATGGAGATAGGGTAGGAGATGACGTCAGCTGCTAGCTTAAGATACTCTTTGTTGGCTGCTAACGTAGGTTAAAGTTTTCTAAGCAGTGTTTTCATGGTATTGGTCGGAACGGGGTTAAAGGAGAAGGCAATGCCATCCTCATTGGGTGCTAGAGGGATGGTTGGAGGCACAGAGCTGTTATTTGAAAGTGATGGAATGGTTTCAGGAAAGTATTATTTGTTAAACTGAGTTACAGTACTATCTATATTATTTGTGGAAGATGGAATTGGCGCCACTGGTTGACCTTGTTGGAGAAGTTTTTTTGATTGCTGACCAGAATTTTTGTGGGTTGTTCTGATGTTTTAGTTGAATGTAACTGATATATATATATATATATATATATATATATATATATATATATATATATATATATATATATATTTTTTTTTTAATATGCTTTTTGGCTAAATTTCTAAGTTGTTGGTAAGATTCACAGCTGATCTGAGATCTGTTTATATGCCATTGATCCCAGGCTTTATCTCTAAGTTTAAGTAGTACTCTAGTTTCCTTGTTTAGCCATGAGGCATAATTTGACTTTGTTCTTATTGTTCTAGGTGATGCTAGTTTGTTTAGTATATTTGTTTATTTTTTTAGTTTTTTTTATTTGTTTATTTATTTTTGTTTACTGGAAAATTCCGACTGGACACAGGTCCTCTTTCAGTGGAGGCCTGGGGAGAAAAGCTCCACATAGCAGTCAGAAAAGCACAGTACAAGAGTAGTAGGACAACAGCAATGAAGAAGCACAACATACAATATACAGAAAGATTAATCCAAAAAGAACCAGACAAAACCAGATGAATACTCTGCTGTAAACCAAAATAGTAACAACAATACAAATGACAGCAGTGTAAAACCAAGCCAAATCCAGGTTTATTGTATAACAGAACAAACGTAAGTGCTTTCACAGTGTTGAGCACTGTTTCATCAGACATACAAAGTAGATTAAATGAAAAATATTTTATGTTAAAAACCACTAATTCCCGCTCGTCAATCAAGGCATCTGTTGTCAATCAATGTTAATGAGAGTTCACAGTTAAAGTAATACACACAAATATAAAGCAATCAAAATACAATTAAAATACTAGCATAAATAAAGATGCATAAACAAAAAATGGAATAAATATGAAAATAAATATTGTCCTTTAAATATATATTAAAAAAAATTATGTGAACATATAAAACCACAACAAAATATACATAATATATAACATATAACACACCATATATATATTCAGATACATTTAAAGGAGTATAGTAATCTTAAGTAGTAGCATGTTTGTTAGGTGAAAAGTGTGTAAGGAAGTAGGTAGGTAGGTATTGTGTGATGAAGGATGGGATACTCTAACTATTATTTGATTGGTTGATGGTTATGGGTGTGGCTATGGCTAAGAATAAATGTGGATGTAGCAGGGATGGGTGAGGCTCAAAGCGAGCCCATGCATAGCACGGGCGAATGGAGCGGGGCCTAAATCCCCAAGCTATGGCTTACCAAGGTAAGTAATTATCCAGCTAGTAATATCTTGTATCTTACTTTATTTTTTAGCAGGGATTTCTGGTAAGGAAAGGTTGTGGGAGTAGAGGGAGAACGATTTAAGAAGACCGAATTAAGGATAAATCAGTGCTGGCTCTATCGAGTGTGCACTACCCTTAATTAGCAGTATAACAACAGATATTGCACATACACTTATTTTTCTTTTTTTGTTTGTAGCACTGAACAGGGAACCCATAGCAGTAGTTGTCTGCACATCTAGGAGGGGCAGGGGATCAGTAAGTCAGCCAGTTGTAGAGGGAAAACTTATTTTTCTTTTTTGTTTGTAGCACTGAACCGGGAGCTTGTAGCAGTAGTTGTCCACACGTCTAGGATGGGTGGAGTTCAGTAAGTCAGCCAGTTGTATTCAGAAAACTTATTTTTCTTTTTTGTTTGTAGCACTGAACCGGGAGCCCGTAGCAGTAGTTGTCCGCACATCTAGGAGGGTGGGGGTCAGTAAGTCAGCCAGTTGTAGAGGGAAATTGGTAGGCACACTCAATCGGGTAGCCAATTTTCTATTGAGAAAAGTGGAGTTGAAATAGTCAACAGAGGCATCTATGGGTAAAGTCTTTAGAGGAGTCCATTTACAGAGTCGGAGGGTGGTGATGAAGGCTTGAGTATTGAAGTTTTTATTGCTATGGACTTGTAGATATAGAGTATTTTGAGGGGATTAATATGTTGCCTAAATAGGTAGGTTGGGAGGTGATCACTGATTCTGCCAGGGCAACAGTCAGATTGATGAGCATGAGAGGGTTTGTTAGTTAAGATCCGGTCAAGGATAGTCTGCCTTTTGGAGGTTTTATCTACTCTGGTTGTGTTTGTATATCTTCAGTGAAGCCGTGCAGGTTGATAAAGTTAGTAGGATTTTCTGAATTGCAGGTGAACTAGTCAGTGTTAAAGTCACCCATTATAATTGTTTCATAAAGTAGAGTTAAAGATGTCCAGTGGAGAATGTTTTCAAATGTGGTAATGTTATTTCCTAGAGAAATATAGCTCTCTATAATGTCTAAATGTTTGTTCAAGTTGATTTTGAGTTTGGTAAATTGTATCTCAGTGTTATTGAATACTGAGATATTTTGATCTAGTTGGAGGATATTTTTGAATATAATAGTTATTGCACCTCCCCGTTTGTTTTAACTAGTCTGTTTATAAACCACAAAAACAACCGCAAACTAATAAAAATAAAAAAGAAGAGACCCTGCAGAAGTCCTGGTACATAACGGATGAAAGCGCTAAATTTATTTAATAAAAACTGTGCTATCTAGTGGGTGTCTTCTTTTTTATTTTTATCTAGTCTATGTATGTTATAGCCTGGGGGAATAATTTCATTATTATTTATTTACAGCATTAGTCAGGTTTCTGTTAGTAGAACGATGTCAGGCGAGTTGTGTGAGATACTGGCATGAATTTCATGAATTGTGTTAACTACAATTCTCATATTTGTGTTTGGGAGTAATAGGTCAGATCCTTTCTGGGCTACATTTAATATACTCTGGAGCTATAATGTGGATGTGTTGAGGGGTTCCAGCAGATTACTTATGGGGCCAGGGTTTGGGTGAATATCACCATTGAGTTTAAAATGCAATGCAATTTGTATAAGTGAGTTGAAGAACTTTATTAGTTTATCATACTTGAGTGAGATGTGAGGTGTATTCTGTAGAGGGGAGTAAATATAAGTAGCCTGGTCTATGTAGGTAGTGTTATAGAGTTCTCCTGTTATCAAAAAATTAATGGGTTTTGTTTGTAGTGGATAAGGGAATGGAATGGTATGGAAAGAGAAGGAAATAGACAGCTAAGTGTGATAAGAAGTCATATGAGTAGCTACTGGTAGAATTATAAGATAAATTGTGCATAAGAGTAACGCTTTTTTATTGGAATAGAAGGAATTTACTATAGAAGTTAGAATTAGTAAGTGAAAACTAATGTGTAGATTAAGTGGGGTTTAGGTGTTGCGTAGAAGATAAATAAAGTGAGCTATTGGATATGAAGAAGGGGATACCAGATGTACTGGAGAGGGAGAGGAGGGAATGGGGGAAGAATTTGAGAAACTGAGTAGGGTGGATAGGGCTTAGGTAAGTGTGGGTAGTGAAGTGTTAGGTATTGATTCTTATTGGTGGAAGTTAAATAGTGGAAATGGCTAGTTTGAAATACATTTAGATGCACTGGGCAAGGGTGGGAATTGGGGGTAAGGTAGGGGAGAAAAGTGAGCCCAAGCTGAATGAAGGCAAATAGAGCAGGCATAACCTGGCTATACTAAACACCAAAAATTATCAGTGACCTAGAGGATAGCAGGTAAAAGCCAATATTCTCTAAAAGCAATAGCAATCTAGGCTGATCTAGTGACAGGAATTGCCATACAGTTTCAATGTAAATATAGAGTGCTTACAAACAACCTAGCCATGGAAAGCTGACTTTTTGCAATGCAACCATGCTAACAGCTAATTTTTATCTCTGTGAAAGGAAAATGGGCCAATATCTAGTGGGGGGATGAGGGGAAACCTAGGGAATAGTGTCCTTGCTAGTGTGCATGTCACTACCCATTTTAAAGTATAATACAGAAAACACAGTACATTAGCAGAAAACTCACCACAGGGAAAATAATCTACATCCAAGTTCTTGAGTGCACTGTCTGTTTTTATGTTTCTTTACAGTGGGTCCTGTTAACACCGGTTTAGGGAGACTGCAACAGGTTTAAAGCTCGGTTGAGTGGGGTAGCACTCTTGCAGTAGAAAAAAGTTGATAAGGTAACTGTAGAGAAAGTAGAACAACAGATATTAGCATGTAAACATCTGGACAAAAAGAAGAACTGCCTTAAATTAGATTAAAAGAGTAATAGCAGTACATGAATGTGAATCAAATGTGACACACTGCTACATAAAGACCAAGGTATGCAGCACAGTGATCATAATCCACTGTGGTTAAACAGTTTACCCAACTATAGCAAAAGCCAAGGTGTATTGACTTATCCTGCTTTCAAAGATAATAACACTTAAAAACAGACCAAAAATGTTCACAGTAGTATTAACAAACAAGCCCAGTAATTATGCAACAGTGCAAGGTCAAAACGTACGTATTCAACTAAGACATTCCAGCAGGCACTACAAAATGCCTGATAGCATACCAGGAGTAGCAATACTCTTGATTAAATGTTAGGAGGGTAAAAAAGACTATTAGCATCTACATTAAAACAATTCATGTCAAGGGTAGCCTTTGTCAGAGGTTGTTCAGTCAGCCATGTACTATTAATACCAGTTAGCAAAGGGACGCAATAAACTCAGAAAAACAATCATTGCACACTCTCAACAAAATATAGTACAAATTGTTATTTAATTAACAGTAACACAATAATATATATCAGCACAATAGTTAAAACTCAAAAATACACAGAGATTCCAATTATACTTACACGATGAGCACACTAAGCTAAGGGAAATGAGGAGTAACTGGTATCTAAGCAGATTTTTAAAAATGGCGCTGACCTCACTTCTACACTAAGTAACCTTGCTCTGGATGTTGAGTGAGGGAGGGGAGGGGCTGCAGTGAGAAACATCTCTCAGTCCGGGAGAGAATGGTTATAGGAAATAGAAATAGAGAACCCGGCTATACCAAGCACCAAAAATTATCAGTGACCTATAGGAGAGCAGGCAAGAGCCAGTATTCTCTAAAACCAGTAGCACTCTAGGCTGAGATAGTAACATGAGTTGCCATACAGTATCAATGCAAACAGAGAGTGCTTACAAACAACCTAGCCATGTAGACATGGAAAGATGATTTTTTGCAATGCAACCATGCAACAGCCAGTTTGTTCTCTCTGTGAAAGGAAAATGGGCCAATATCTAGTGGGAGATGAGGGGGAACCTAGGTAATAGCATACATGCTAGTGTGCACACCTACCTATATTAAAGTATAATATAGATTCTCTAGTAGTCTAGGTGTATACCTATTTTTCTCAGTTTCTTGCATTAAGTTGTCAAAATGGTCTGTCAAATCCTTTTCTTGAAATTACTGAAGGAGAATATGCTGCTTCCAGACTTTATTTTAATCTTCTCCTTTGTTATCTTCCAGTAAAGGCTTGTAAAGTATTGGGTGATGTTATCACCGATTGTGTTCTAGCAATAGCTTCTCATTATTTTACCATTTCTTTACATGGACTATCTAATTATAAAACTTTTTTGCATTGTCTTTAAAATTACAGGCATTTATTACTAAGTCCATATAACTCAAGGGATCATTCTTGTAAAGTTTTCTGCTTATTTTTTTTCCATTTCTTAGGATATAGTACTCATTTTAGTTATTTTCATGGCTTACAAACATTTGCCTGTGTTTGTCAAATGAAAATAGGTGTTGGGTCCTCCCATTGTGTGACTGTATTTCTTTGAGCCCTATTTTTGGCATTTTGGATACTCAAAAAAAATTCCCTTTAAATCACTGAGATTAGTAGAGAAAAATCATGCAGAGAATGGCCATTCAGGTATGGACCAGGGGCAGTACATTTATGGTGAGATGATTCAAAGAGTCAGCAGTTACTGCCGATAGCGAGGAATACCTCAATGAAGATGGGGCAGGGGAGAGGAAGTCACTGACAGATTCAGACGAAGGTTCTGTATTCATTTATTGGATTTTAAGATATTTAACTATATTCAAGTGGAGATTACTTCTAGTTATGGCAAATTGTTATCAAAGGGGTTCACATTTTTACCAACTAATACTTTAAGTTTGGTGGACACTGACTGAGTTAAAATATATACTAGGAAATTGAATCTTGAATTATTTTTAGTACAAGATCTTACAACTATATTAATAAACACCAGCATGTTCAAAAAAGTACATTTAATCCCCATTTAGTGCCTCAAACAGTACTTTATGAAAAGTTATGTAAGAATGACAATAGACTACTGTTCACAGAAAACAATAACAACATTGACACATTTTATAACTTAACAAATGGAGAGAGAACATTGATGAATGAATTAAAGACCAATAAATCAATACATATTATGAAGCCTGACAAAGAAGGAGGGACTGTTATTATGGACTATTATATTTACTCTGACAAAATGATGGATTACTTATGTGATGGTGCATATTTTACAACAGCATCATTGAATTAAGTTAATATTTCTTATTGCAGAATTGACAAGGCAGAGAATGATGTTTGCCTGGATTACTGTTTCCTTCTATAAATACTAATGGAATTAAAGGTTTCCTGAGACATATTCCTCAATGTTTGGTATCCCTAAAGTGCATAAAAGCACGATAGATCCACAGCTGAGACGAATTGTGATGGCTGGTGAATCTAAGATAGAACATCTAACCAAATATGTAGACTTTTGGTTGAAAGACTTTTTTAATGATAAAAAGCATATCATGACTGATTTGTGACATTTTCTAAAAGTAATTGAATTGGTAAAAGCAAGTCTTTAGATGACATTTTACTGGTAGGAATAGATTTTAAAGATCTATTTTGGTCATATCCCACAACACTAACCTCGAATGGTTTTATGAGTCTCTGGTTCAGGCCAGCAATTTGAATAATTGAGAAAATAAAGTCATTCAACAATTTATGTTATTAGTTTTGTGCAACAACTTTGTATCTTTTGAGGGAGAATACTATATGCAAATCGAGAGTGAAGCAATTGACGCTGCAGTGGCCTCAGTTTTTCCAATATCATTTTATGGTGATAGGAAACTAATTTTGTACTCCCTTCTGCATATAATCAAAATATTTTTAGATATTTTAGATTTTTGAGTGACGTATTTTTGATGTGGATAGGGAAAAATTATAAGGTGGTGAATTCACTGAATAAATCAAGTCAAACCACTTAATTTTTAACATTCACATCAGAGTATTATGATGAGAATATACATTATTTGGATGTTACTATTACAAAAAATGTATTTTTTAAAAGATATGAGTCCAACATTTTAGAAAACAAACCTTCTCTATTAGTTTACTCTATTATGACAATAGTCATCCATTATGGCAAAAGACATTTTTAGTAAAAGGCAAATTATTAAGATTTTCTAGGCTGGTTTCTGAAGATCAGACTTTTAAAATGGAAATGGAAAAATTAGAATTAATGTTCTTGGAGAGAAATTATTCAAGGGTTTTGTTGAAAAGATTAGGGATGAAGTTATCGTCAACAGGGCATATAAATTTCAGACTATTATTAAGACTCCGAACAGTGTGATGGTTAAGACCAAGGGTAAGGGTGATTTTCATAGAACTAAGGTTTTACTTTGTAAGATATTTAATGAAGTCAAGTTCATTTTAAATAGGAACTGGGCAAGTATGTTTCAACCTTTTGGATTGCAAGAAAAACTTACTGAAAAAACTAAAATGGTATACAAAAAGGTAATGACATTAAACTTTAATTTGAAAGTAAAAAGAACAAATTAGGGGATGTAAGCAACAGGGGAACGAAAAGGTATAGGCATGTCCTCAATTTCATTAAATTAATAACAGTATAATGATAGATATGTTCCCAAGGACAATTGTCAACAATGGTTGGTTTAATTGTATGATTGTTGTGGTTGTATATGTGGCTACTTGTTTGACATGCCCCACTTTCTATGTGGGTGAGACTCATTTGGCTGTTAAGAATAGAATATATAAAGACTTATGTGCAATTAAGAAAGAGGATGATAAAAATGCTCTCAGTAATCTTTTGCAGACATGTAGATGCTTTAAAAAAATATTTTTTATATATTTGAGAATGTGGTAAAAATGTTACAGGGGGAAATTGGGAGGTATATATTGTATTGGCAAATATTACTAAATGGCACACAGACTACAGGACTTAATAAAAACTGTCCATAAATAGCATTTTAATGTTGAAAGCAGACAATATTTAATGTATATATGATGCTATATTAATTATTCATGCTTTTATTGGATGCATATGATAATGAAAAATTTCTTTTTATTTATTTATTTTTTTACTTCTTAACTCTTTTATACATATTTTAAATGACCACTTAATATTTATATAGCTGTTTCTGGAGTAACTAATATAGTTTTTTTTTTAATATATTGACTGTTGACATTGGTTTTAGGTATTTAATGAATAGGAAGTGATGTTTAATTTATTCTGTCAAAGTTCTGTTGAGCTGGTAATGAAAGTGCTTAATATATATGGATAATAAAGGCTGGACTATAGAGAAAATGGCTGTGGTATTTCTCTTTAAATAGCAACAGTTGTATTATTTTGATCAGGTTATTGTTGTTGTTGTTGTGTCTTTTGGCTTTTCCAGGCTAGGGGTTGCCACAGCGGAACTCTGGTCCGCTAATGATTGTCAGTAGATTTTTACGTGCCGAGTTGCCGGCCCTGAGGCACAACCTTCAATGAAGGTACGCCCATTCATGCATGTCTCCACACAGAAGACGCTATAGCTGAGAATCGAACAGGACAACATCTTACTGTAAGGCGACAATGCTACCGCAGCACCACCACCGTATTTCTACCCTAAACTACTAATACATTCTAAAATGTGTAAAGTTTCCAAAAATAGTGAATAAAATGTCACCAGACTCACTCCCACTGTGGGCAGGTCTTTGTGAAACTTTTAACCACAATCCCAGGCTGATAAATACAAATTCAAGTATGTTTTTCCCCTTATTGGTTAATTTATCATTTTAAACATTGTCCCTGAATATGGGTTAACCAGATGTTTTGCCTGGGTGTGTACAGTTGTTTTTTTCTCATGTCACATTAGCTGTGTCAAAATTCTTAGTTAATGTTGCAGTATCCCCAACTATCAGTGAAACATGAAAGTCATAAGTTCATACAAGTCTACACCTTGACATTTGAGGGATTTATATTTCTTTAAATTCCCATAAGAGCTCATAGGTAACAATAAGGCAACCAACTCTAATTTACTTTAAAATCACTATATTCCCATAATAAAGAGCATGTTCTTAACAGAATATTGCAACAGTATCAATTATTTGGCCTTTCTTAAGGAATTGTATTTGTTAAACTTTTTATAATCTTTCCTACAGTTATTTGAATCCACCTGTATTTCTGTCATGATACATGCATTTCCATCCTAATTAATAAAATTTCAAATATTGTCGTTTGTTTCTCTGTTTGTCTGAAATCTATACATGCAAAATTCAGTTCTTGCTGATATTTTCTATTTTGTGCTCCAATCTCCTTTTCCATGAAAAATTTCATTTCTAAATTTCTGAGCTATCATTTGTAAGTGTAGCTGTGTCTCTTCATCAAAGACAGAGCAAGTGCTATTCATCAAGAGCCACTCATGAAAGCCTACAAAATGCATTGAACCTTTAGTTGCAGGCAGGTAAGAAAATGTCCCATACTAGAGAAATTCCATAAAACTCTTATGTGGCACACAAACATATAAATATATATATATATATATATATATACATATATATATATATATATATATATATATATATATATATATATATATATATATATATATATATATACATACATATATATATATATAGGTTCATAGGTTCATACTAGGCTATCTGCCCTGGGGCAATTATAAGCCTAGCCCGATTCTGTATGGCTTATGCCACCCCTTGATTTGAGTATACTGTGCCCTTTTTAAGGTTTAGTTTACTGTGCCTCTGTCTAATACTGACACGGGAGTAATCCCTGGGACAAACCTACGATCCTCCATCCACCTATCGAGATTCTTCTTGAAGAGATTCAGTGAGGTGCTCTGCCTCACATGAACTGGAATTCTATTCCAGAGCAAAGGGAGCCTCTGGGTTATGAACCTGTCCCTCCAGCAAGTTCTATTTATTTCTGTGCTGAGGTTCAAGTCCCTCGAGCATGTGGCTCTAAGGGATTTAGATTTACTGAGGTGGAGTATGTCCATTAATTCTGGATTTGACATAGCTTTGTATGTCAGTTATAGATTGCCTCGAAGTAGGCGGTATGCAACTGAGTAGAGCTGGAGTTTTTTTAACTGAGCAGCATATGGCATCTGTTTGAGACCCTTGATCCTCTTGGTGAGATACTTTTGGGGTCTTTCTAATTGCTGCAGGTGTCGGGTAAGGTACATCCCAAAAGTGGCATTGTATTCTATGATGGGCCTGATGAGGGATGAATAAAGGGGCACGATTACCTCTCTTGATCTAGATGTGAAACCCTTTGTGATGAGGAGGGCTATGTAGAAGGTCTTTCTAACCACTTTGGCAATGTGGTTTTCAAAGGAGAGATTGCTATCAACTTGGGTCCCCAGGTCCCTAATAACTTTCTCTGTACTTAATGGGTTGCCGCCTATGTGGTAATTTGTGGGCACATTGTTTTTGCCAAAGGGTATGACTATACATTTTTTGGCATTTAGCTTTAAACCATGGCGCTGGCACCAGTTATCTGTTTCTGTGAGACCTTCTTGAAGGATGTTTGTGTCAGCTGGAGAGTTGATTATGGCGCCCAGTTTGCAGTCGTCTGCGAACTTGGTGAGCCATAGTCCTCCCTCGTTTGCCTGTACCTCGGAAAAGTATATACTGAACAAGAGTGGTCCCAGAACAGAACCCTGTGGGACGCCACTTGTGACCGGTTTCGAGTCTGACATGGCTCCAGCAACTCTCACTCTGTGTTCTGTCTTTGAGCCAGTTTGCGACCCATCTTGTGACATAGGGGTTTATATTTAAGCGGGATAGCTTATCTATGATGCCCGAGTGGGGTATTGTGTCAAATGCCTTTGCAAGGTCCAGATAGGCTGTGTGGACTACCTTTCCTTCATCTATGGCTTTGGTGACTGTTTCAAAGAAGTCAACCAGGTTCAAAAGGCAGGATCTGCCCTTGACAAAGCCGAACTGGGTAGGATCTAGTGTCTGTAGGTCCTCAATGTCTTTGTTTATGAGCTCCATGATGATCCTCTCCATAGCCTTGCAGACTAAGCTAGTCAGGCTTATGGGGCGATAGTTTCCAGGGTCCGTAGAGGCTCCACCTTTGTGGAGTGGGACCACTGTTGCTGTACGCCATTCTGTGGGCACATATCCTGTAGTGAGGCTGAGAATACAATGCAACTCTGGAGTGAGAATATTAAATAAGGGGGGCACAGCCCCCCACATTGGGGGGTTGGGCATAGCCCCCCACATTATGCCAATAGTTTTTACTAAAGATAAATATATATATATATATATATATATATATATATATATATATATATATATCAATCAATGCATTTCTAATGGATATACCTTCTTAAAATAGCCCCCTTATTTAATATTCTCACTCCAGGGTTGCACTGCAGTGGGGCAGGGGCTATATTCCATTTTCGACCAAATGAACTTCGACCAAGTGAGCTTTCAGTGAACTGTAATGCCTGGTATCATTTTCGACTAAGTGTAATTTGACCAAATGTATGGAATCCATATATATATATATATATATATATATATATATATATATATATATATATATATATATAGATATACACACACACTGAAATTATACAGTAACAGCACCCCAAATAGATGATGTAATTAACTTTAATATACGATCTGTGAAACACAAACCAGGTTTCCTTCCTCAAAAGGGAACTTCTTCAATACTGAAAAAGTTGTACAGCATAGTACAATAATTCAAGTGCAGTATAAACTCTACAAATTATCTTATCTTGAAGCTACAAAAGGTACATTAAAGGGTTATCCAGAGTAGAGTTGCTGAAAGTAGAAAAGTAAAGAAGATGACAACCAGCTACTCTGTAGTACTGCCCTCCACAACAATGCATGCACTGCAGTTTGTACAGTCCTAGATGGACCACTGGGCACCTTCTGCTAAGTTGTGCAAGCTACTTCCAGGGGCTGCAAATGCTTGCAGTTCAAGAAAAACGAGTGTCAAGCTACACAACTATCCAAATTTCAAATTCAACCAGCTGTTAAAGGACCCAACCAATGAAACCTGAATTCTAGCAGATACGTATAAATTTTCTCTTTCTCTCTCTCTCTCTCTCTCTCTCTCTCTCTCTCACACACACACACACACACACACACACACACACACACACACACACACACACACACACACACAAAAGCAAGATTAAGACTTTGCGGGGGGGGATTAAACAGAAGAGTCACACAGGAATCCCAGCAAGTACAGAAATCTCTCCAGGTGACAAAAACGCTCTTTGAAGAAGTCTGCTTTGATGCTAGCTTAAGTTAAACCCAGTGATGAAATAGTGCATTCGGTGGGTCCACAAAAGAGTGCTGAGTTGCATAACCATCAACATTTCAAATTCAATCAGCTCCTAACACCACAGGAGCCAGGCAAGGAAAGCTGGATTCAAGTCAAATATACACCTCTATGAAATGCTCATCTGATAATGTCAAAACTTGCCCCCCCACACACACACACACACACACATACAAAGAGCAAGAAACCCCTAGGGAGGTTCAAACAGATAACTCAGAAATACCAGCAAGTGCAGAAATATCCTTATGTGGCAAATAGTTTTTTCGTGCTAAAGTCCAGTCTAGTGGCACTAAGTAGCATAATCCACAGCTCAGCCAGCTATTACAAATGGATTGACTGAATGAATGAATGATTGATTGATTGGTTGATTGATTGATTGATTGATTGATTGATTGATTGATTGATTGATTAATATTTTTTGACTAATGTATAACACTGATCCATGCAGACCAATTTCAGTGTCAGCCCAAATGAAAAAACACATTACAATGACAAAAATACAAATACAATGAAAAGATAAAAGTGATACAGTTTACAGTAGAAAATAAAGAAACACGCATTGCATGGGCAAAATAGCAGTGAATATACATTTCTTTAGTGGAGGCATAGTAAATTCATAAGTATATTGAAGAGCACATATTTACACTGTAGATGTATATACAGCACTGCAAGTGCACAGCTATGACAGAGAATTTATAATAAAGAAGACAGGTAGCAGACAGCCTCTATGATAATCTAATACCAGAACAGCCCACTAAATAAGCCTCCTACAGCACTTTACAGAAACACTTCCTAGTTGTATAATGACACCTGCCCTCCTATTTCTCCTGATCCAGATCTGGTAGACATTTTGCCTCTTTCTATCAGAGCTGTTTGTAATACATCCCAGGTAAACACAAGAACCATTTTAGTAATCAAACAGCTTACTATCTATGCCAATTTTAAGGGCACCCTTCATTGTCTCATATTAAACAATTTGGTGCCATCGGTTCACAGTGTATGCTCATGTCCATCTCTAATGCTAAACAAAGTATAAGTGAGAAAATGTGTGCAGATGACTTGCAGAAACATTCAGAATTAAATCACAAAGTGCACCACAATCTGTGCAATAAGTAGCTTTACAGTAAACTGTGAATGAATAGTATATAATCTGTCAATTAAAGGTGGGATCTTTTAACTTGGATTAACAAAGCAGATATTATTCCTGCAGAAGTCCTGGAGAAACACATGCACCATTTGTATATATTTTTTCTTGTTAGGAGTCTATTAACTGAGACAGTACAATGAGGGTTATATCAATCACTAGTCCGTCTGTAGGTAGCGTCGTGGATAGGAAGTTAAGACTATCATGGTGGGTCATGGAGAGCTGGGAAAAATCCACCAGACCATCAGAGGAATGTATTCTTTTTAGGTAGGGTTGAAAGTAATCAGAAATTAAAACAGGGAAATGTTATGATGAGAGGAATACGAGGTAGAAGAATGATGTGGCACTGGTTCACCAAGGACCAATTTATTCAGACAGCAAGTAGGTCTAAGAACAACAGATGGTAGGACAACATTACAGTTAACACAAAATGGGGGGGCAGCTGACAAAGAATGGTCACATGGACTGTGGCATATATACTGACCCAACAAAATGAGCAGTTGTATATCATAAGATGCGGTACAAAACTCATCATGTTGTTTATAGCCACGTCCCCCCAAATAGATGCCATTCATTGCCTTGTTTAAACATGCCTCCATGAGCTTTCATCACAGACAGACATCACATGGAGAAAGCATGGATTTATATTGTAGCTTGTCCATTGTGCTAAAGCAAACTTGAGTGTCCAGCTGTGCTGCTTGTATGTTTGCTTCCCGTTTTTGACCCAGCAGTTAGCAGATGTTATAATCTTTTTTCTAGCATATAGAATACTGTCATCATAAAAAAAAAATACTTACTCAGCTCTTTAGATTCTTTAAAGGCAGTTTTATTTTTAGGTCTTATTTGTTAATATTTTACTTGTTAATGCTGTAAATGTTCTGGTTAACAAGTCATGTTTAACAGCATGGCTGGTGACAGAATAAAATTTTAACATATAGTAATTGCTGGGTCAGAAATGGTGAGCAAATAGACAACACAGCTGGAAACCACTTTTCACAAACAGCATGTGTGGAATTACATTACTGGACAGAATAAAACAGTAAATGTAGCATAGCTCGGGAAAGTTCATGAAGATGGGCTCAATAGATGTCTTTCTGTGTGTTTGGAGTCAAAATAATAATAAAAATAATAAAAAAAGGCATAGTGTTATGGCTCTTACTGAAATTAATCAAGCCCATAAAGACAAGGTGATAATATTCTGCTCCACTACTGATGAATATTTATAGCAGACCTAGCCTTTGGTTAAAATTTTTATTCCTAGAAAATACAGTTCTAAAACTTCCAAGCTTAGATAAAAGCCCATACCCGTTTCATTTCAAGGCAGACAATGTTCTTGAGTAATAGCTGCATTGATGTAAAATGCCTTAACTGGCTTATTCTGTATGAACATTCAGTTTCAAGCACTTTTATCTTCTTCAGGGTCAACAATGAATTTTAGGCATACCGTTATGAAACAGGCAATAAACACAACACACATTCACATGGGCATGCTCCCATCCCACACACGCGGACACACACACACACACACACACACACACACACACACACACACACACACACACACACACACACACACACACACACACACACACACACACACACACACACACACACACACAAACATATATATATACATATATGCACATTTTGCAATGACACACTCTTGTGTACTTATATACATATATGAACACATTCACAACCACACACACGTTCACATGCACATATGAGCAAGCACACACAGACACACAGAAACGTACATGCATACATTTATGCACACATTGGCACACATGCACAGACAAACACATACACACACACACACACACACACACACACACACACACACACACACACATGCATGTGCACGTATATACAAATATGCACACATTCGCAAACATACACATGCTGGCTTGCACACATTAACATACACACATGCGCGCGCGCGTGCACACACACACACACACACACACACACACACACACACACACACACACACACACACACACACACACAAACATACATATGTACATATATGCACACATCATACACATCCCATGAAGAATTCATTGATTTATTATACTGTTTGCACATTTGAAAAAAAAGATAGCTGTGTCACAAATACACACACAGAAACACACACTTAAACAAATATGACATGAAGAATGCATATATTTATCATGGTATTTCTACATGAGCAAACATGCGTGCACGCGCACAAGCACACACACACACACACACACACACACACACACACACACACACACACACACATATACACATACACACTCTCTGCTGTGTGGACTATTTAGGGGATTCACAATCCTGCTACCAGTGTGTGAGTGGGATATAAGGGAAGTAAGATAGCTTAGTGGTAACATTTGTATCTCACAGCTGAAAGTTCCAATCCTAACCTCCTGTTACTGCTTCTAAGAAGTTTTGCATTTTCAAGTTTTGCATGTTCTCCCTGTGTCTGTGTAGGTGTTCTCTGGGTACCCCACTATTCTCCACCTTCCAAAACACAGCTTGATTAGCTACATTAAATTGTCCATATAACTATGTTGCATTTAACGTTGCCTTCATGACTTAAGTCATAGCTGCAAATGGTTTAAAAAGGACCAGTTCATTCAACTGGTTGCCAAATAAATAAATTAAAAAAAAATTAAAAATGTTGGATGAACCTGGAGCACCCAATGAAAACAATGTGAACACAAGAGAATGTGCAACCTTTGCAAAGAGCACACAATTGCTAGGGATCAAACCAGGGTACCAAATGCTATACTACAGCTATTTTATATATTTATTTATTTTACATTTGTTGACTGGGATAGTCCCTCTGGGTGTGAGCCCATTTTCAGCAGAGGCCCGGGGAGAAAAGCTCAAATAAGACAAGAACAACATTGACAGGTACAGTGTTGGTTTTACACAGAATTTAACAGAAATATTTAGAGACAACAAAGAAAGTATAATATACAGTAGGCACTTTAGTGAAAAGGAGAAAGTCATTACAATATATTAAAGTCATGTTTATATATATATATATATATATATATATATATATATTTTTTTTTTTTTTTTTTTTGAGAGCAGGGGTCCATCTTTAGTTGATCATTTGAGTATACTTTAATATGTGTACATATGTAGACCCTTACAAAAGAAAATGAATTATCAAATTATACTCTTATTGCAGGTAGCTGATAGGTGTTGTTAACAAGTGGGAGTGAGGTCTACATGGAGACTATAAAAGTTAGGGGATGAAATTTGATGTGGGCTTATGTGGTATTAACCTGGTTTGGTGAAGGAGCAGAGCCAGTTGCTAGTGAGGTGGTCTTTGAGCAGAGTTTTGAATTGGTGTAGGTTGGTAGAATTTAGGATGTGTTGGGGGATTGAGTTCCAAAGTTTAGAAATGTAGTGGGAGTACAGGGTGTCCCGGCTTTATTGGTGCCTTTGGATACTTGAAGGAGTGTTTGGTGTAAGGATCTGAGTTGCCGAGTGTTGGCATATGGTTGGAGTAATTGTTGTAGGGCTGGGGTTCTGTTTGGCTGGTATATTAGTTGGTGAGTAAAGACAAATTGGGTATAGGTTAGTTGTGGGAATTCTATCCAATTTATTTGTTGTAGGGCAGAGCAGTGATGGGGTCTATATGGGGAGCTAGTGGCAAACCTGGCTATTTTACTGTAGGCTGATTCAAGTTTGGTAAGGTCAGTTTTGTTAAGGTTTGTAAAGATGGGAGAAGCATAGAGAACAGTAGATAAGAGATGAGTCCTGGTGATGCTTAGTCTAGATTGTCTAGTTAGGAAAGGATTAATTCAGTAAAGAGAGCCTAGTTTGATGTGTGTTTTTTTAATGATTTGAGAGAGGTATAGGTTGAATTTTAATTTTCTATCAGTTGTGACACCTAGTAATTTGGTATGTGAGCTGGTGTTTATGATTGCGTTGTTGAAGGAGTGGATTTGAAAAGTGGTTGAGGGATTGGGTGTTTTAGTGGGGAGAAAGAACATTAGTTTGGTCTTGTTTGGGTTCAGTATGAGGTTAATGTTAGTTAGCCAGGATTCTACTTCTAGGAGGGATTGTTTTGTTATAGCCTGTAGTTGTGTTAGAGAGGGGATGGAGCATATCAGGGTAGAGTCATCTGCATATTGGTTAACAACTGTTCCACTCTGCTGTTCAATTCCATTAGCAAACTAATTCATGAATGAAAAATGTTAAGTACATAAAGGCCAGACAAAGTGCTCAGAAGTATAACTACTTTATAATTTCAAAGCAGTGTTTATATTTCTCATAAGAATCTCTTCATATTACCCACTCTGGTGGCATAGAGGAATAGAGCCCTGACTACAGTCTAGCTGACCTGGGTTTGATTAGTGGTGCAGGTGAATGGAAAAAGAGTAGGTAGTGACAGCCATGCCTGTTCTAAGTGGGAAGGTGATGAATGATGCATTCCCTAATGGAAGGTATGGTCCAAAGACGGGACTTGCCTTCAACCACAATTAATGGGAATGGTTGTTATTTGGGATATTTTGCAGGCACTTTAGTGTTTATGGGTATCACCTGGGTTTAAAGACTCTATGTTTCTGAAGTATAAACAAACTATCCACTTATGCTGTGCTGATGAAGTCAATAAAAGAACAGAACATGTATTTCCACATAGTGGGGTTTGGTTTTATTGGCCTGAATGTAGCCATAAAGACTTAAATTGTAAAAAGTCATGGGGCTTCAGAAGCTGTGTAGCTTAAACACTTGATGTAAGAGATCATTTGCATATATCCCATGGGTCACCATTACAGTAGGTTTAAAGTATCACACAGTGAAACGTCTAGCTTGGCTGGGTCTTTGTTGCAGTTTTTATTGAATGGTTTGTCTGTGTGTGTTTTTTATCCTTTGGTTTGACTCAATGAGAGTAAGCATCAGAGAAAAGAAGTATGTAGGGCATAAGCAAAAAATCATCCTAGACAGAAACACAACCCCAGGATGCCCTTATGATCCAAGACCAGCCCCAACAATACCAGAGTATGGTGGGAAGGGGAGGGAGAACACTTGGTATACCCTGCATGGATGCAGGGGCCTAAGGGCAAAAATGTGGTCTGAGGGGACCAAGAAAGTAAAAAAAAAAACATCAAATCTATTGTTTAATCCATAATATTTCTGATATTTTAATTGAAATTATTCAAAAACATACATTTTGTATCTACACTATCATCATTAAAAGTCACTTTCACAATATATTTAATGTTTTAACACAGCTGATATGACATAAAATAAAATCTGTCAACCCATGGGAGTCAGAAAGGCTTAGCTTAGGTGATGCAAAAGCCTTAACTCAAAAAGTTTTTGCTCAGTCTTTCTGATTCAGAGATTGCTCTTTTGCTAAAGATTTCTGATTCAGAGATTGCTCTTTTGCTAAAGATTTCCCCTTGCAGGAGCCTAAGCACAGACAGTGGTCTTGCAGTGGAAGCAACGTGTTAAATGTGGAAGTCCAAGGCAGTGAATAATCCTAATTAGCAGTGTGCTCTGTGCTAGAAATGTGTGAGGCTCTGGAAATCACTTGGCCAAGTAAAATTTTACTCTGTGAGGAAAGAGTTGTTACCTATTCATGCTTATGGGAGTACTTGCAGCACATGTAAATTCAGAGATGCTGTGGGGTTGGAGGTGTGTGTTACTGTGTTTATATGTATGTATATGTATATGGACATGAATGAGGTTGCAGGAATGTCTGTATCTGTGTGTGTGTGTGTGTGTGTGTGTGTGTGTGTGTGTGTGTGTGTGTGTGTGTGTGTGTGTGTGTGTGTGTGTGTGTGTGTGTGTGTGTGTGTGTCTGTAAAGAGAAAATGTTTTAATACCTCTCAACTGTCCAGAATTTCACAGAATGTCTAGATTTTTGTGTCATTTTTTAATCTGTCCCTCAGCAAATGTGTGGTTTTCTGCCAAATCATTAAGGATTGAAGTCATTAAATAATGAGACACACATGAGATTCAGAATTCATATCCTTCAGAAAAATGCATGATGATGCAAAAACTTTTATTGTAGCAACTTTCTACGTTTATAAGAGCAATACTGAAAATCTGCCCCTGGTTTTGGGCTTTTGTCCCCTAATTATTGTGGCTTTGTCCACAAGTCTTGCTTTAAGTAAATAAAAATATAAATATATATATATACATATATATATATATATATATATATATATATATTCTACTACTTTCTCTCACTGAACTTTTTGACAACACACACACAGTTACGACCCCAAAACAACGAAAACACACAACACCAACCCATCACTAACCCTAACAGCCCTAACAAAACTACCCCCCTAAACTAACCTTCCTGTCACCACCACACACTCACCACCTCACTCCACCCCTTCTAACCCTGACACATAACCCCTTCCCTACACTGCTTACCACTTCTCACACTTACTACCTCACACAACCCTCCTTCCTCACCAACTACCTCACCCCCACCACCACACTAACTCACTATATCACACTCCACCCTCACTTCCGTCCCAATCCTAAATCTTTCCTTTCGCACTTACTTCGCTTTCTACCGGATCGCTTCGCGCTCTGCTTGTGGCTCAGCTGTCGTCGGATATTTCGGGATATACCCACACCTTGTACGGTCGTTCCGTCTCGGGTCTCGGGTCGCGTGTGGGTGTGGGCAGGTTATTAGTAGAGACCCATATATATATATATATATATATATATATATATATAAATATATATATATACATATAAAAATTTAAATAAAATAAAATAAATAAAAAAATAAAATAAGTGGTTGTTGAGAAGTATGGTACTTTTGCTAACCTGATACATGGACTGCTAAGAAGAACACTAGCACTTTCAGGTCTGAAAGTGCAGTGTTTGATTCGGAGACATGGTAATGAGCCATTAATAGGGTCTTTCTCATTGTGGCCATACCTGTCTCTGAATCACATTTTCTCACTGTCACACTAACTGACCAACTACTGACCAACCCTTCAATGGTCAATAATCACAAGCAGAGAACATTTTATAAAATTCAAGGGAATGTGCTATTACTTATCTTATTTCTGATATTATATTTATGATCAAAAGTAGCAAATATGCATTTTAAATGCCTGTTAGTTTACCTTTATAAGAGGAACATCAAAAATGCATGTATAACCAAATAAATTTCATTTTGATTCCTACATAAGATCAGCTTTCGTATACATATTCTGTTTGTCTCTTAAACACTATACATGTTGTGATGTTCTAAATATTCCCATAAGCTTAACATCATTTGCAAGGTACATTTCCTTAGATAAAGATGGCTTTTCATTTTACAACTTATATTTAGTTTAGTTAATGTTCTTTAAATTTCTGTATCTTTTGTATGGAAAAGCACTTTTTTTACCATATACGTTTATTATATTATTTATTAAGCATCTTTCAGCCATATGCACATTGAAGCATGTCTAGCTCTCAAATGTGCATATTTTCGCAGAATGTCCAGATTTCTGCCTCATATTTTTGGTCTGTTTTTCATAAAATTGTGGTTTTCTGGCAAATTAGTGCCAAATTATTAAAGATTGAGATTAGAAAATGATGACAGACATTTCAGTTTCAGATTTCATACCCTTCAGAAAATTCATGTGAATGCAAACCCTGTTATTCTATCAACTTTCTAAGTTTGTAAGGGCAATATTTAAAATTGTCCCTAGTTTGGGGCCTTTGTCCCACTTTTATTTATGTCTTTGTCCAGATTTCTTGCTCTAAGAAGTTAAGTGGTATGCAAAAATAAAGGACAAATGGTTAGGAGTTTAAAATGCACATTGGCTGAACATTTGCTTCCTGTCCTGCCGAACAATAAAAGCTGCACTCTTGGGCTCAGTGAGTCAATTGCATTCTGTCACCATGGTAACTATGAGCTAAAAATATATCTCTTTAACCGCATCCCCCACAGGATAAAAAAATGTGTTCTGTGCCACATGAATATATTTCTCTATTCATTCTTTCACATTATTATGTCACAGAAAAGACACAACCATCCCAGTGTCAGCTCGACAGTTTACACTAATAGTGTATAAATTCTACTATAGGGCAAGATGGCACTTCCAAACTGACCTTTGCGTGTGTATTTTTACCTTTGGGAAAACTTAATCAGAAACCTTAGCGTAGATATTTGTCAATTACCTACTCTAATCTTACATTCCTTTGCTTTACAGAAAATATGAAAGTAGTGCGGAAGTGTTGCAGTTTGCATTGCCTCAGAATATTTTCATTAACCTTTGTTCTATCTAAATAATATTGCTCTTTCCCTAATAAGACTAAGCATGGTATTTGCCACTCAGAGACACACTGACAACGCTGATCCATGACAGGGATGAGACTGATTATTCTAAAGGTTATTTATCCATGCTGGCTGTGTTGCTGTGACCTGATAAAATTCTGTTGACCCCTTTGCCTCAGATATGTAAATGTACTTGGCTAAAGCCAAGTTCTCAGATTATCTTTGTTAAGCACTGGTATACCGTTGATTCTCCATTAAAAATGTCATCTCTTTCAGTATAAATCCACATTAATCACATGACAACCATTGGTTGGTCTTACAAGCTGCTTCAATTTCTAATATAACACAACTGATGAGTAATAAAACACTTAACAAGTTTATCTGCTCATCAAATGTCATTCATTATCTAAAACAATGTGCTTATTCCTGGCAAGACATATATTATGCTATCACTGTCCCAACGGCTCAGATGTTGTAGTTTTTATACTTTCATCTTAACAATGTAGTCATGTTGTATAAATGTAATTTAATGTATCCATCAAAACTAGAACAGCAAACCCTTACAATAAACAATAAACCTATGTTTTTGTTAACCAAGTAAGCCCATAGGGCAAAAAAGTCATTTTTTAGGGGCAACATAGGAGCACTACCTGGTTAAGTAACTTGCTCAGGCAAATGGAGACTGGGGGAATCAGATCCTGGACTACAAAAAGCTTATAGTTTTAACTTTCTGTGCTAATTCCCAGACTAACTTCTCATTTGTGACAACACTTATTCATGGAGCTCTTACCTTAGCTAACACCAAGCTTCCCCGATTCTGGTCAACCAGACCTTACACTTCTGACCTGGTGTGTCTACATACTGACACATGGCAATAATCTAATAATGGCAAAACAACAGTGACCCAAATACACAGATCTGAGAGAAAACATTACACACACAGGCATATCTATGAGGGACCACCAAGGCCATGGGGTCTAGTCCTATAACCAATGGTGATGTACAAATCTCTGAATGTATAGGACAGCTGGCCAAAAATACCATTATTTCCCTCCCACAGAGTAGGCAAATTAGCATAATCTGCTCACTCTCACCCTCCTGGCTCTTTCTCTACTTCTGTCAATTAGATCTATCCCTGCATGCCACATAGCTGGGCAAAGGTATCTCATCAACTATAATCCCAGATCTCAGCTCACAAATGTGAGCAGTCTCCATGTGTTTAACATTGCTCCACTTTGAGACTGTAGTTTGCATGACTACTTTTTCACCCTTACACTGTATTTCTTTTTTCTTCACCGTTGGTCAGCTGTAAGGATGGTGTGTGGGGTGAAGCCCTAAATATGGGGACTGTAGCAGGGAGGATTGCCTCCTGAAAAAAATTTTGCTTTTGTAGGACTGTCACCCTCAAGTATTGTGGGTGTGTTTTTCAATGAGCCTCCATGTTGACTTCTTGGAGGAAACCCATAAAACTAAATCTGTAATGGGCAATAACTTATACTTACTTCAGGTTTTATACAACCAACCTTAAGTCATACAAAAAGTTTGGTGTATCATCCTCCAAAATGTTCATTAATATATTCTCACCACCAACATACGTAACACACCTAATAGCATAATACTTAAAGCAAAGTTTCAGCCTCTTAAAATATTTGGCAGCTTTCTTTGGTTTAGAGGACTCATACTAACTTTTCTAGCCTTTATTATATATTTCCCGTCAACCAGAATAACACATTAGGCTCAAATGCCTGCTTTCAAGGAAGAAGAGGTATGTTGGACTGACTCACTGATTTGCTCAAAATTGCATTCTAAATATGTGAAGGTTATTACAGTCAACCACATTTTGTTGTGGGGGGGCAACATGCTTGCAGTTGTTACTTTAAATGTTACTTTATTTCCAACCAGCAAAATAATCTCATCCAGGAGTGGCCTTAGGTCAACTGGTGCCCTAGGCAAAAGGGCTTCACTGCGACCCCCACCACACCACCAGGTGCCCCCATCCTGGTCTATCTACACCAAATAAATAGTGAAAAAGCATCCCTACTAGAGTGGCACCCTAGGCAGCTGCCTAGTTGGCCTATGCCTAAGGCTGGCTATGATCTAATCTGCTGTAAAGCCAAATGTCCAAACAGGAGTTAGAAAAAAAAAACACCAATGATCCACTGAGTGGTCTCTCTATCCAAAGTGCCACGGTACCAGGTGGTGTTTTTAGGGTAGCTGTGGCATCCTAGTTGTAAAAAACCAGGGTGTGCTGAAGTAGTGTGACTTCTGTTAACTTGACTTTTAACAGACTCTTCTTTGCTATTGTTGTTATTCGAGTGGCATTCGAAAGACATGCATGAATGGGCATGCCTTCTTTGAAGGTTTGGCATTGGGTTGGCTACTCGACACCTTAAAAAATCTGCTGCCAATCATTAGCGGGCCGGAGTTCTGCTGTGGTGACCCCTAACAGGGAAAAGCCGAAAGAAGAAGATATATATATATATATATATATATATATATATATATATATATATATATATATATATATATATATATATATGTGTGTGTGTGTGTTTGTGTGTGTGTTCACTACATATGACTGAAAACCCACAATCCTGACGCCCAGAATACCGAGCCCACAATACCTACAGCCCATAAGCATGACATTTCACATTACCGATGCCCACAATACCGCCAGCCCAAAATCTTGAAACAAGCGATCCAACAGCTGTAACGTGCAGTGATACATGCTGAACAACACCAAAAAAAATGCCACGTGCATAAATATACCCAATTGTGGAGCAATAAACAAAACACTGAAATCCATGAAGCAGTGGCCATTGCAATACCCACACACCAACATATCAAAGGGAATGTCCTGTCCTCCACACCAGTAATGAATTAGTTGCAAGTAAGTCCCTCCACAATGTACAACAAGACTCTGATAATGACAAGAAATATGAACACATAGTGGTACAATGGCATACTTCAAAATACATTGCATGTACCCATCATCACATCTTAAGCACATCTAACAAAGTCCACAGTAGTATACTCATCTCTATTATCCAGCAATCGCTGAAACTTCTGTTGTCTATCCAGAACCCGCCGCCATTTCGGTGAGGGTGGACATCCTGCAGCTAGACACTCACATGGCCCGACCACATGAGTCTGTTCCCTGGTTAGGTACATCATGAGAACAGACAGATCAGTCGCCCTGTCCCCTAGCAGACATTTTAGTCGGCGATGCCATGCCTCCACGGAGTTCTGTGTGCATGGCAGGAATAGTCTGTTTAACTCTGAAATATTCCAGAATTTGACAGGGAATAGGGGTGGGAATCTAGTAATAGTAGTGGATCTTGTAGTACATTTCCTAACACAGCCCCACACATACCAGTCCAAGAAGTACTTAATTACTTCCCTACCCTCATCAGGGAAAGAATCCTTCAACATATTAAATGTAGCTATAACCTCTGACTCCTCTAGAAATGCAAGACCAACCAGTGTCTTAACAGCCAACTGAAACTCATGGCATCAGTTATATAATGACCCCAATCCCAAATGCTGCACCTTGCGCCAGACATTCTGGCCAAAGTGGAATAAACAACCCTTAGCTGTTATGGCAGTAAAGTTGAGCCTAATACTCTTGATAGCAGTGACCTCATAGTCACATAGCACATACTGAAATGAAAGTGTAAAATTTTTGGACGCAAATAAATACAAGACACAGTGCCATAACATGATGTAAGCACAAAGGGATTTCTTTGCCATCAAACCATATATGAGAGGGACACATATACTATATCCACAGGACTTCCCAATCCCATGTATGTTATACAATTGATGGCATACTGCACCCTTGCAAAAGTACGTACCGTCCATCAACCATATTGTAGCTACACTCAAATCATGCAAGTTATTAACTGTACTAAAAGCAACTGCATGTGTGCCAGCCAGAGCCTGGATCAGCCACCCGTTTCACTATAAATTCACCTGTCTGTAAGGGGAAGTGGCTGAAGTCTAATGTTTCCAAGGTAAGGTTAGGTATGTGTCCTACAGATGCAATCTTACACCTTACAAGGCATATTTGTTGCAACATAGCCTTCCTGTTTGGAAGACTGGGTACACATCCTAGGGAAGTGGATGCCAGAGCATCATCAACTAATAGGCATGGTGTGTCCCTAGACATAGCAGCTTTTTCGCAGAGTGTACTACAAATGCTGTAAGGTTCAACTTCCAACGGATCCCCCACATAATTGCGCGGCATTGATTTTTGCAGCCTCTCACCTTTGGATAAGGACTCTGTCAATGTTCTTCCCTTGCACGTATTGCTCCATTTCCACTTGCAACACCATTAACACTTACTACCAGATTTCCTCTCTAGATGGTAGATGTAGCCATCGATAATCAGCACATCTTTACACTTTTGAGATTTCAGCCGTGGGTACAACTCACCTATAGTACCAGGCACATCATACTGTTGGTTGGCCATGTTTGCAACGTCAGCCATTGTACAACTTAACAGAGGTAACGCCCCCTTAAATAATGGCAGTTCCAAGTCAGGTACATATCCATGGAGATTGTGACAGCTTGGCTAGTATTCTGCATGATTAGGATATCTCATTCAGTATTGCGGGCATCGGTAATGTGAAATTTCATGCTTATGGGCTGTAGGTATTGTGGGCTCGGTATTCTGGGCATCAGGATTGTGGGTTTTACTTTGTTAATTTGTTAACCAGGTAAGTGAATTGGTCCAGGAGCATTTTTACCCTTTTTCAGCCATGACCCAGACCAGAATGTCAAATACAATAATAAGTAAGTAATGCACTTATGAATTCAAAGAAAAAAAAAACACTACCCCTACTAGTGCCTTAAATAGCCAAGATGTGACACTGAATAAGTAAAACATATAGCAATATTTACAAACATCTCTACATTATTAATGCTTAAATATGCAATGTAAACATAAATTCAGAATTGTATGTAAGCCAATTGCATAGCTGACTGCACTGTAAGACATTACTGCAGTGTAATGGACAAGAAATCAACAAGTCACTGTTGCATGGCTGAAGAAAAAAGGGAGATATTTATATTTGTGTCACTCTTGTCCTAAGGTAGTTATCAAAGGAGACCAAGCCTGCAAAGTTTGGAATGGAAATTGCAGTATAGTGGATCCTAAGATCACACATACAATTACATTAGCACATGTTTCTATGGTACTTGCATTTACTTAATTTGGATAAATGGTCTCTGAATGTTTTCTTGAAAGTTAGAAATTGGTCTATATTCCTAGCATTCTGGAGGAGATTATTCCAAATGACTGGAGCTGTTTTTGTTAAAGCTCTTTCACACATACCAAGTGTGAATGGGGACCTGCATAACTGAATATTGTCATTGTTTCTAAGCGTACAGGACTGGTTTCTAAACTGCAGCCTGCTGAGGAGTGGGAGTGGTGTGCATCAGCTATCATTACTTCTTTGTATATGTGAATATCTTGCAGTAAAGTAGCTCTAGCTGTGACATGTAGCCAGTTGTTTGAGCTGAGTATAATGCAGGGATGCTCATGCTTGTTAGCTCAGTATGTGAATTTAAATATTTTATTCTGGGTCAACTGAATGAGAACAGTATTTTTTGCAGAGAGAAGTGCAATTAAAGGGAGGCAGTATTCCAGTCTGGGAAGGAGTATACTTAAACCAATAACGTGTCTTTCCTTAGTGGCCAAAATTAGAGGCATTAAGCGGAATTAATACCTGGCTGAACTGAGATTCTGTGTGCTGGTGGAATTATAGGTTTTGGTTTAAGATTAGTCCTAGGTTCCCCTGCTGAGTAGTCATAGCCAGAAGGGTGCCAAAAGGTGACAAGAAAATCTATTATCACTTTTATTATTCCGAAAATGTTTAAAATTTCTAACATAGCCCTCACTCCAGTCAAATAATGCACAGTCAGTACATCTGGTGATAAATCTTATGCATCTCACATTCTCCATATTCTTGCAATCATAATCAGCTAATGTATACACTCCATGTCCTGCAGGACAAAGCAAACATTCCCCCATCAGGCCAATCAAGTCTTCATTTAATTGCTGTATTCCTAAATAAGTCCTCAAAATATTTAACATCATTCCCTGGCCTTAATCCTGATGTTCTCATATCCAGCTTTCATTCTTCACATTTGAACACAATTAATGTAACTTGCTGCAATTTGCCCTTAGAAAAGAATTAAAAAAATCTGTTTAACTCATCCTATTCCTCCCACATTTCAAAGATGTGCAGTTGGTAAATCAGTGGATTCTGCTATGAAATACTGACTTCCTGAAAGTCAACATTACAAAAGAGCGAAAAACATGCTCAAAACCCAAAAGAGTGAAAAACTCATTTTTTTCTTATTTTTTGCAGAGGGCTTGCCCCCTGCACCCCAATGTGAGAGGTAAGACCCCCAAACCCCAATACTTCATCTTTTCTTTCTTTTTTTTTTCCCTAGAGGCTACTGATGCTTGAGCAATTAATCCATGAGCATGAGTAGTGAAGCTAAATTAGTGACTTCTAAATTATTTGTAGGTGTGAGTCTGTGTGTGTGTGTGTGTGTGTGTGTGTGTGTGTGTGTGTGTGTGTGTGTGTGTGTGTGTGTGTGTGTATGCTTGAATCATGTGTACAACTGTGTGGGTGCATGTGCCCACACGAGTGTGTGTGTGTGTGTGTGTGTGTGTGTGTGTGTCTGTCTGTCTGCACGCGCGTGTGTGCGTATGTATGTGTGTGTTGTGTGTGCGCGCGTGTGCACGTATGTGTGTGTGTTGTGTGTGCATGTGTGCGTGTACGTGCATGTGTGTGTGTGTGTGTGTGTGTGTGTGTGTGTGTGTGTGTGTGTGTGCGCGTGCGCGCGTGTGTGCATGTGCGTGTGATATGGACGAAAGGCCTAGCAATCTACTTTCATCTTCTCCCTTACCTAGGAAACTTCATAAATGGCAGTAGCCACAGGGTCACCATCATAGTCAGGCATCTATATCATATTATCGTACGATGTAAATAGCAAACGCTATTTCATCGTACTGATAATATCGAAACAACAAAATATCGAACAAACGGAACAGCGAATTTTTTCTCAGGGAAAAAATTTGCTGCTCCATAAAAAAAAATAAACTTAAACACAAATTTAAGTGGGGGGCTTCGCCCCCCCACACACCCCCACTTAAATATACCAACTCCGAGATCGCACCATAGTGGAGGAAATGGCAAAGTCCCGAAGACGGCCCACCAAATTTTTTCCTGGGAAAAAAATTGATGTTCCGTGACTTCGCTATTTTGCCATTTCGACAGTATCGGATCGACTAAATAGCATTCGCTATTTAGTCCATTCGATAGCATGGTATAGACCCATAGTCAGCTGTAACTCATGAACATGTATATATGGATACCTACTAAAATGTAATTTACCCAAATTTGCTATTACTAAACAAACCCCTTATTACTTATTTTCACATCTAAATAATTGACTATACCATTACTTTATGAGCAGTGGATTAATATTTCTTTATATTCACATTGCTTTGAGAGTTCCAAAAAATGTATTATGTCAATATATATAGTTTCCAAAAAGAAAGTTACACAAATTCTTCAATATGTTTGTGCAGTCCAGTTCCATCCTATAACAGGTACTATATAATTTCAGTCAGAGGTTTTATAGTCCCATATTGTACAGTATTTTATAATTTAAAGATTTAATGAATTATCATTCCCGGGCGGCCACGGTTGTGCAATGGTTATCAGTGTCGCCTCACAGCAAGAGGTTCTCCGATTCGATCCTCGGGTGGGGTGTCATCTGTGCGGAGTCTGCATGTCCTCCCTGTGGGTTTCCTCCGGGTGCTCTGGTTTCCTCCCACATCCCAAAGACATGCTATAGGTGGATTGGACACTCCAAATTGGCCCTAGGTGTGAGTGTGTGTGTGTTCAGTGGAAGGTCACTGCCAATCTAACTGGGAAAAGCTGAAAGAAGAAGAAGAAGAATTAATTATCATTCCCAAGCCTCGAAAGCTACAAATGCTAGTTAACTAACAGAACAAATAAAACATGGTAACTAATTTTATGACTTCATTTTTAAACTTGAAACTTAGGATGGCACAGTGGTGCATTGGAAGCATTGTTGCCTTATGTCAAGAGGTTTGCTGGTTCAGTTCTCAACTGGGGTGCCTTCTGTATGGAGTCTGCATGTCCTCCCTGTGTCTGTGTGGGTTTCCCCCCACATGAGAAGGACATGTATCTGGAGTGTTTCTCCCCAGGCCTCTGCTGAAAATTGGCTTTGTTCCAAGTTGGACTTTCCTAGTTAAGAAATATTAAATAAATAAAAAAAATGACAAGCAAAATGTTTCCGTCAATGCGCTGAATTAGTACAGTTAATACGATGACACTGCATGCAGTTGTAGGATTAGTGATGCAATGAACTGTAACTTTTTTTTGCATGATGCATGTTTTATGACTGCGAAAATATTCAAAGAAAATCTTGTACATGGATGTTTGGAGAGATCTGATGTGAGTTTTTGAAAGGTAGGGAGTTGTTCAGGAGTGGCAGTAGAATTTATAAATGCCCCAGTTAAAGCACTGAATGTGTTTGGAGCATCTGCTGGACAGCATACGTTTATTATATATAATTTGCAAAAACAGCATGTTGACAATAATTTCTAAGTTTTCATGTTCAATAAGGATGAAGCTTTGTTAATAACATTTAATTAAACCTTTCTTGGTAACTTTCCTGTATGTGGCATGGGGAGGTAAAATACGTATATGAATAATCTAAAGACAAAGAGGGGCATACAGATATTTTAAAAGTGAGTAAAGATGCTGTCCAAAGCATGCAAAATCTATTACAGAGATTTACTTATATGCTAAGCAGTGTTTTGCTATCTTTTGTTGTAAAATGTTTATGAATGATCGATGTAGTAATTGTTTTTAGGCAGAAGGTTTACGTTTCATGGGTCATTTTCTGTTACCGTGGAAGGTAGTCATGTATGAGGACCTAACAATGAAGAGAATGGGAAAATGGAAACTTATTGTTTGGAAAGTTTGGACTCTAAGGCATAGCTGAAAGAGCAAATGCATGGTTATGGAGACAAATTGCATTTTTTTGATTGAACTATTTAGGAGTTGAGCTCTGTTTTGATAAAATGGGAATAGTAGGAGTATGCAAGGTGGTAGGAATGAAATATCGTGGATGGTAGCATCTATTGCCTGACCATGGCAAGAATGGAAGGGGATTGGGGGTTCCACTAGGGTGAGGGATGGCATAAAGGTAAAGATGTTTACCTCACAAACAAAGGTATAGAGTTTGATTCGCTTCAGGGAAAATTGGCTTCCCCTAAACTGCCTCACAAGGGCAGTTAGCCTAGTACTTACCCATGAACCTATTAGACAGGAAGGAGAACAGGCAGTATAATACAATGGCATGCAAAATATACAGGGAGTGTAACATGATTTGTTATGAATTGCAACTTAGGCTAACAATATGGTGTACTGAAAATAGTAAGACTGTAGAAATAAACATTTTAACTTATGTTTAACTGAAGGGAGTATAGAATGGAAGAAAAATGTTAAAAGTGGTAAGCAAATTTATATTATTTTTTTATTGTACAGTGGTAGTCTACAACTCAGGCAGTATGGAAAGTAGACAGATTTCAAAAGTAGAAGATAAGGATATTATTTCTCAAGACGGGAAGGGAACATTAGCAAAGGTAAGTAAATTTTCTAAGGCATTCCACGTTAAACATGCAAAACAATATACATCTCGGCTACTTTTGGTTTTCATCAGTTAGAACAAAGGGTTGCTGTTATGAGATGTTAATGAGCTTCATGCTGTAGGTCATGGTTTGATTCCCTTTGCTTGATGTATGACTCTTAGTTAGTCACTTAACCAGACAATGTTACTGTTGCTGAACTTGAAAACAAACTATTGTGTATCAGTGCTCTACCCTGGTTAACAAATAAATAAGTCATAGTGACTAAATGTGAATGATTAAAACAAAGCTTTTGTAACACGTTTCTAAAAAATTACAGGTTAACAAATAAATAAGTCATAGTGACCAAATGTGAAAGATTAGAACAAAGCTTTTGTAACACTTTTCTAAAAAATGAGAGGTAAGAGCTGAATACTTGGAGGTCAAGTTGATTGACTCAGATTATAAGGTACACTTAAATTTCTACTGAAAATTAAAGAAACTGTAATACAAGTAATTCATTTATGTCTGTTGATTACCAGGATGAAAGTAATACAAGTAATTCATTTATGTCTGTTGATTACCAGGATGAAAGGTCAAAATGTACAAAAGTTCTGTTCAATTCTTATAGAACTGATGCAAATGGAAAAGACTGGACTGGTTAATGGGTCTTTAACAACGTAAAGATCCTTTCAGAATTTAACAGCAGTCTGCCTTCAAACATATCATGGCTGAAGTAAATTATGAGCTCTGCACTCTCTGTATATTTCACGGTAGGTTCAGCTAAGCATATTCACTGTATTAAAACTCAGTTTGCTTTATATGGCAGCTTGGAATGCCTGAATTCATGAAAGGTTTATTGAAGACAATTTATAAGAATTTACACATGGAGCACTGAAACAAAACTGGTATTCTAGCATGTTCAGTTTTATATACCCTTAGATCAATGACAACTGTGGTGGTTGTTCTCTTGCTCAGTATGTTTTACACAATATCTCCAGGCTTTGCCTTTTTATGTAGCCAGCCATGCTGCCACCTGATAAAAATCATCTAAATGCAGTTTGGAGAAAACTGTGTTTGATTGGTTAGTTATTTATTTGCTAATTTATTTATGCATTCATCCAACTATTCATTCACTTAACATTACTACTTGTCTTATTATATTCATAATATACTTCAACAATGTTACAGTTTTACATACTTTCTGTTTTACAGCCTCATAGGTATTCATTGTACCACTAAATATTCATTATGTAAACTTTTAATTCATGTACTCCGTAGCCTAAAAGCACTTTTACATTTCCCTTGCTAAAGTACAATCATTTATAGCCATATGTAACTTTGTACTCTGTGGTTGTATTGATTTATTTATAAGTAATTTTGTGTACTCAATGCTATGAAATTAACTAGGTGCCCTGTATGTATTTCTGTGCTGTAAGCAGACAGATCTTGGCTGAAAAGGGTCCGAGGAATGAATGAAATAATGAATGAATAAATGTATTGTGTTTATTTATTTATTTTGCTTGGTCAGCTGAATTCTTGGCACTTCTTTTCTTGTTTGTTTTTGTTTTAATGAAACCATTTACATGTCATTGCAGGCATTCATCTCTGCACTTTCTTTTTCATTTGTGACTGCTATTATTTAAAGCACTGCAATGCTTTACCACAGTCATATATTTACAGCATTATTTCACCAAGAATGAATATGGCGTCAGAGAAATGCCACAGACTGAGCGCTATTCCAGTCATTACAAATTAAATCACATTACTACTCCTACCTTATTATGATTACTTTACCAAAAGTTAAATTAAGAAGTGGTCTTGTTATTATGAAAACATATAGAGGAAAAAAGAAAGGATAAATGACTCTGGGTACCCCACATTCAGACGTGCTTCTCAGTTTAATCAGAAAATAAGCGTAATAAATCAAAGATGTTATAATTTTTCAGTTCTTCTTCTTGTTTTTCTTTCAGCTGTTCCTGTTAGGGGTCACCAGAGTGGATTATCTGTTTCCATTTCTTCCTGTCCACTGCATCTTGCTCTGTCACACCAACCACCTGCATGTCCTCTCTTACAACATCCATAAACCTTATCTTAGGCCTTCCTCTTTTCCTCTTACCTGGCAGCTCCTTCCTTAGCATCCTTCTCCCAATATACCTAGCATCCCCCCTCAGCACATGTTCAAACCAATGCAATCTCACCTCTCTGGCTTTGTCTCCAAACTGTTCAACCTGAGCTGACCCTGTAAGATATTCATTTTTAATCCTATCCATCCTTGTCACACCCAGTGCAAACCTTAACATCTTTAACTCTGCCATCTCCATCTGTGATTCCTGTCTTTTCATCTGTGCCACCATCTCCAACCCATATAACATAGCTGGTCTCACTACCATCTTGTAGATCTTCCCTTTCACTCTTACTGATACCTGTCTGTCACAAATCACTCCTGACACTCTTCTTCATACACTCCACCCTGCCTGCACTTTTTTCTTCACCTCTTTCCCACACTCACCGTTAGTCTGAACTGTTGATCCCAAGTATTTAAACTCATTCACCTTCGCCAACTCTACTCCCTGCATCCTCACCATTCCACTGTCCTCCCTCTCATTCACACACATATATTCTGTCTTAGTCTTGCTGACCTTCATTCCTCTCCTCTCTAGAGTATATCTCCACCTCTTCAGGGTCTCCTCAACCTGATCCCTACTCTCACTACAGATAGCGGTGTCATCTGTAAACATCATAGTCCACGGGAACTCCTGCCTGATCTCATCTGTCAACCTGTCCATCACCACTGCAAATAAGAAAGGGTTCAGAGCTGATCCTTGATGTAATCCCACCTCCACCAAAACCATCACTCCTACAGCAGATGTCACCATTGTCACATTGTCCTCATACATATCCTGTACTACTCTATAATTTTTCATTTGAGTATATTAATTGTTTGCATTTCTTTTGCAATGCATTAAGTTCTACCCCACATAAGCATCATGGTAGTATACTGAAATAGTTAATTTATCCATTTTTCTCTAACAGAGAAAAAATAAGGAAGGTACTTGTGTAAACTGCAATGTCTGAGTAGCAAGGACATAGTCTCACTTGCAAAAGGAAATGTTACAAGAATTGCTTGTGTTTTTGTTTTTTTTTTCTGCCTTATTATTTTACTACTATGTAGGTTGCATTGATCAGGTTGATCTTATGATAGATGTTACCATGTTTGCTGTATAACTGAGGATCCAGAATTATTTACTGCATTGTTGACTGTTGTTAATAGTGGGTACTAATGGAGGAAATGTTTTTAACTTATTGGATATTTAGATTTTGCCTGCTGTTGTACTGCTGTCTTGCTAATACCTTTAATACTGGTGATGATATTGTAATAGCAAAGCACCATTCTGCAGTATTACTCATTCACAGACTGTCTCATTGGGTGTTCTATAAATGTTATGCAATCAACCCAAAAATTGTATAGTGAGGACAATATTATACAGAGATGCAGATGGAAACCGTGACTTGTATAAGTACTCATGTATGTATTACGATTGCTGTTACTAAACAATATGAATGCTTCCCTGTTAACCTAGATACTGCATACTGAATAATATATTTAGAAATACTGTATGCTTAACAGGTGAGTATTATACAAGGGCTGTGTATGTATATATATATATATATATATATATATATATATATATATATATATATATAGATAGATATATAGATAGATATATATACATATATATATATATATATATATATATATATATATATATATATATATATATGTTAATTTCCGTATATATCCCCTGTATTTAAGATCATAGCATAAAATTAGCACCAAATGTCATATAAACCAAAACAGTAGTCCAAACCATTCAATTGTACAAACAAGTGTGAATTGATTAAGAGATGAATATCATGTCAATCAACATATTAAACAGTATCAAAAGCAATATAATTTATTTAAATATAGTTATGCTAACAAGTTCAGTTTGATTCGGAATTAAAAATCAGTCCAATGAGCAAAATAAACAATTTATCATGAAATGAAAGGTAAAAGCTATAATTGTCATAGCAATCAGACTGATGGATACTGATTGTGTGTTGAACGCATTCATTGTCATGTCACAAAACAGAAACAACAGCAATCAAATCCCCTCCATACAGCAATTACAATTCCTCCACGGTGGAAAGAGCATAGGTCTCATGCAGTTAACATCAAGCAAAAAATCCTTTATTATCCAACAAACTGTTTCCGCAAAACACATTTGTTGGATATCATTTTGAATGTCTGCAAAATAAATGCCAAACAGGAGAGGGACTAGCACTGATCCCTGTGATACCTCGCCATGTATAATTTTACATTCAGAGATTCAGAGACTATCAACAACCTTCACAATTTGGGATCTGTTAAAAAGCCAATTTGCAATCCAGTGGACAATGTGGAGGGATTGCATTAAGTTTGTCCAGGTTTTCAATAATACCATTTTGTGGCAAGGTGTCAAAAACTTTGGATAGGTCAAGATAAGCAGCGTACATGGACTGACCACTGCCAGCAGCATTTGTAACCCTTTCAAAGAACTTACTCGCTTCAGGAGACAGGGCCTGCCCATCACAAAACCAAACTAATCAGTATCTAGATCAGTTAAGCTGCCTGATTCTGCATAAATGAGGTTTGCTATGATACATTCCATAGCTTTGAATATGAGACTAATATGAGACTGGTGAGTCTTGTAGCCCTGTAATTACCCAGGTCTATAGAAGGGATAAACTTGTCTAGAGGAGTAGCTGTTCAAGACAGACATTTTGTTAAGTTTCACTAAAACAGTTTTGAGACATACTCAAAGTCTTCACAAATAGCCTTCAGCCTTCTCAAAACAAGCAAAAGAAGTTAAACTCTGACATTCTAAATGAAATAAAAGGACAGATTTCTTCACCCTCAAAACTAGTGAATACCTAATTTACACTACCTGAATCCAGCGCTGTTACAAATATTCAGATCTCCCTATGCAATCTGTATGTACTACATCTATTCTAGTTTAAATGTATTTCATCTAAACAAGTACAGAAAGAACTGGAATCCATTAATACTAAAAAATATTCTGACGTTTCACTACTGCATCCTAAATTGTACATTTGGCTGCACACCATATAGTCAAGCCATCATATCAACCCTATAATTTAGACATTACCACATGCATTATTATTTTATGTAGAAGAATGTAACAATTATCCTAATCCCTAAAATAAAAACACCTAAACATGCTTCAGAGTTTTGGCCAATTACCTTACTTTGCCAACTTTCTAAAATTATGAGACAACTGCTTTCCATTCTATTTATGAAGCATATATCATGGATTGCTGTCAGACAGAGAACACAGTTTCCAAAGTATACTCAGACAGACAATTGCACAGTTATAAATCACACATTTTTAAATCCATCAACCACTTAGCCCTGCTATAATCTTTATATAACTTTAGAACTGGCAGTCCAATGCTAAATAAGTTCAGTAACTATCCTTCAGACAGAACATTCACTATTCAGTCTGGAAAGAGGATATCTGCAAATGGAAGCTTTTTCGCTGAGGTCCCACAAGGATCTGTCCTAGGCCCCCTGTTGCTCTCTATACTCTTAAGCAATTTGCTATTCTTTTTGCCCACAATAAACTGCAGACTTTATATTGACAATATTATAGTCCTTTATCCTGACAACTCACTATCAAAATTCCAAAGAAAATTACAAATCAACTTAAAAATAATAAGTTTGGAGCTCATTACTTAAGGGCCTAGAAATAAATTGTAAAAAGACAACCATAATGTTGTTAAGCACATAAAGGAATCTTAAAAAAGCATTACAATGTGTATCACTGATCTCTATGTAATATCCTTCCCATTTTTTTTTCGATCATAGCAGTCCTTATTCTATTTTGTACACATTTCTATTCTTTGTTACAATCCATTAAGGTACCTTTGTGAATCACCTAACATACAACAGTTTTAACATTCTGCATCTTAGTTATACTTACATTAAAACACTTCTATTTTCTGTGCCATAACACAATCATACCCCTAACTCCCCCCACACACACAAACACAGTTTTACGAAACATCAATTTTATTACATTTCTAATTACTTATGAACAAAAAATAAATCAGGAAAATAATATAATTTGCACTATTGTTTTGACTTTTAACCATTTTACAGCTGTTCAACATTGCCTGATATGCACTGTAGCTCTGGAATGCAACACATGTAGGCTGCTAGAGGTGTGACATTCCATGCATGATATGCACTGTAGCTTTGGAATGCAACGTGTGTAGGCTGCTAGAGGCGTAACATTCCATGCCGCAGAGGTATTAATGAGTTAAATGGATAGTTCAGTGCACTCCTAATCGACAGCATCCTTCCCAGGTGTAAAACAAAACTACTTTGGTATAAACTTTGATCAGCATCTAACTTTCTCTAAGTACATAGAATGTGTCATCCAGCAGGCCCAGGTCCAACCGAGCCAAACTTATAAAAATTCTAACCTACTAATTAAGTAAAAAAAAAAAAAACTATAGCCCTGTAAATATTACCAAAATTAAAGCAAAGGGAAAGGAAGAGTGGTATGTGACAGGGAACCAAGGGTGTATTTTATTTGTGGGACAAGTGCCAATTTTTTATATTTCCCAGAAGGGTATAGGGGAAGGTAGCATGGAGAAGGTATGGAACTGATAGACAGTATAGAGATGGCAGCAGAGACAGTCAATCAAACACAAAAGATAGACAAAGTTCAACAAGGGAGGTGCTGGCACAAATGGAAATGGGACTGGGAACACAAAGGCAACACAAATAGATAGACAGAGGAGTGCAGCTTGTGATGGAAAATATTGGACAGCACACTGGGGAGAGATTGGACACACAAGGAAAGGGAACACCATGATGGGAGATATGGTAGTTTGACAGCTGACTGCCATACTACACAGTGCCAGACTCAACCTGAGATCAATCCAGCCACTGAGTGCTCACTGTTCACAGCCATAAAGCAGTCTGTCTCTGCCAGTCACATGAGGACATGCTCCAGTTTGTCAATATAGGTGCCCAACAGCTAGTCCACTAAAATCATCACCAGGCCTTCCACCTCCTCTCTTGTAACATACTAGCAGCACACTCCAGTGATAGATACACCCTGGTGGGGAGCCAATACCCCCCACCATTGACAAACCACCAGAGGGCAGCAGACAGCCCTGTAGAATGACCTACAACATCCTGCTGACAAGCTCACCTGAAGACTGCAGGGTACCCAATAGGAGATGGCATGTGGCAGGTGCACAGAATGGTGGCAGACACAGCATAAAATATGAAGTAAAACAATTAAGGACAAAAAAATAAAAAGCAAAAAAGTGAAGAAGATGGTGATAAAGACAGAAACAAACTGAAGCAAGTATCAGTACTATGTACTATACTGGGTGGTAATACAGTCCTGGAGGAATAACATACAGCTAAGCAATGTTAAGCAAAAGACAATGTTAGTACCAGACAGAAATGTACTACAGCAGTATGTGTGCAGAAAGGAGCAATATTAAATACCATATAACCTAACCCCAGTGTGTAAACCATGGGAAGAGTATACGAGTCACAAATAATGTGACCATGAGGGGCGGTGACACAGAGCTGAATACTCTCCTTTGCCTGAAGTGTTCAGCCAATAGCAGCTTATCTTCAGATGGCAGACTCAGTCTACCAAACAGTGACCTCCATGACACTGTGGGAACTATGCCATCCATATACCACCACATGTCCAACAGTAACACACATGGAACACCAAAAACCTTGTGGCGATAATGCACCAGGACATAGGACATCCACCAAGAAGTGTCACATGATAGACTGCCTGATACATGCCCATGGTAAGCCAGGTTTAAATGACACAGGCAGGGAAGGTAGAAGGTCAATGTCTATTAATAGTAAGGACATGGTCATAGATAATATCAACCACCAACCACTCAGGTCAAATGTAAACAATGACCCTGAGATGAACGTGGAATACCCAGTGTCAGCCCAGTCAACACCAGTCAACAGGTGGGAAATCATTGTGGAAGGATGAGCAGTAGAGCAGTTCATACTGCAGTGACAAGGTATGTAATGCTTAGATCAAGCAAAACTGTAGGCAGTGGTTAAAATAATTAGAGAAGCAAACATGGACATTGAAGCAGTCATCTAACAAATACTCAAATATGACATCAACGACATATGAGTCCTAACACCTAAACAGTCTTACTTGCTACCTCTGGCAATTCAGTGTACCATTCTCTATTTCACCAATGGCTGAACAGGAAAAAAAGAACCATGACCATAAAGCTGAAAAATGCATGTAGCTGGGTAAAACTGCCAACCTATGTGCAAGCAATGATCAATCACAACCGTTTACTGTACAACTCCGTCTACCATTCCCTATCTCTTCTTCCCATTGGCAAAGGTCATTGTGGTGCTTTCTTAGATCATGTTATCAATTATCTAGTTGCTTGCCAGAGTAGGTAATTCCAATGTTAATGCATCACTCAACACACTGGACAGACAGTATCAAGCATTGGCCTTGTACTGGGTACCCTCATAAAAATCATCCAGCAGGCACTTTCTGTGGCCGTTATGCAGGAAATTGAGAAAGATCAACTTTTCCTGCATCACACTGAAGCCCTATCAGACCCAGCACCTTTAGAAGTCATGGTAACATGACATATTGCAATACTGTAAAACTGGTAGCAGAGTCACATTGACATATATATTGCAGGTGTCATGTGTCATTTGGTGAAACAATGCTTAATGCCACCATACAGACATGCATCATCAACCTTGGTGCCACAGGGAATACACTGTACTATACATATCAGTCCCAAACAAACTACAATGATGACATGGTTGCGGCACAGAGACCATAGGGGCTACAATAGGAATTAAGAAGCCCGCAACCCTCTAGAGGTCAGGACCTGCCAGCAAATGTACCAACAACTTTGCGGTCACCAATGCATCTGAACAGTCATATATGAGCCTCATTATACAGTCCAAGGCTGGAACACAATGTGTTAAATGTGTAATTTACAGAAAATTATCCTAAAATGCCTCATTAACATAATTGCTGCACTATGAGACCTGAAGTTGTATGATAAAAATTGGCATGATCATTACACTGCTCATCGGTCTATTGATTTTTTTTCCTAGATTACTCAGTGGAACACAATTTTGGTATTTATATTTGTCTACAGATAGAGGAAAGGACTGATTCATGGCTGTTGTGATAAGGGTATCCAGTCTAGTGGCAAGTAGGGAGTGTGACAGGATAACTGTAGTAAACTTTTATTGTTGGAGAAAGTTGGGATGATACAGAGCTATCTGCTGATGGCGCAACCCCACATGAGCATATGACCACTGCAGATGGTGCTGCAAATTTTTTGTCTCCACTCACTGACCATACCTGATACATAGTGTCTAAGGACAGAAAGCATAAACTGTGGATCCTGGGCACAGGCAAGAGCAATCAGGCCTTCTGTGCATGTGTATGGTGTGAACTGGTGGTGGTGGTGGATGTGAATGCAGTCAGCAGCCACTACAGGGCAGCCAATCAGGTCTGTCCCAAGTCACAGACATGATCTTACATGCCTGCCAGACAGCCCATGCTACTGCAAAGGAAATGATGGCCATGAATGGCAGAGCACCATCACCACCACAGAGAAGTTCCTGTTGTCCCTGCCTAGGGAGACTGAAAGGACCCTGGTACTTGACAGAGGCCTGGATGTAGGAGATAAACTAAATGTGCCATCCTGTGTCTCTGTGGATATTTCCTTATGTGAGCAGCTCATATTAATAGCATGTCTGTCCAGTGAGTTCAGGGATGCTCACTACCACCATATCTCCTCTATATGCACATATGGGATGCAATAACAAAGACATACCATGCAAACTGCATTTGTTTCCACTCTTTGCATATTCTTATATAAATATCTTTGCTGTTATCTGTGCCATTGTTGCATCACAGGGAAAGGGGACTGTCACATATTAGAAATGTTACAAACAGGTGTCTGTCTGCTGTCACAGGCATTTATGTTAAGGGGTCATCCACCATGCAACAGGGTATGCCTGATACCAGTGCTGATTTGGGCACTGATGATGGTGATAGCAACTTTACAGTAGCACACTCTGGATTTACAGGTTCACTGTCAGCAAAGTTGACTCTGGTGGGCATAATACCACCCACATCTAGTAGCACAACACGCTTGCCTGTAAAATCCATTCCCATCTTTTCAAAGCCCATGGCAGAACAGGTTGTGCCTGGCACCCCTACTCAGACAGCACCCTCATCCCTTGTCCAGTACAGTGGGTAGTGGGTACAGGAATCAGGAATGGTGGGTCATTGGCCATCACCACCATGGCCCCAGCTCATCACCTGAAATGAGTGCCACAATGAGCATTATTCATTGGATATGCAGAGCTGTCATCCAGGCACAGCCAGATGTCAACACTACCATGGCTGAGACAAGAGGTATACAGCGCAGCCTGTGGGATGACTTATGTGAGGGTATCACTCAAATGATCACTGTGTATAACAAGCATATGGCTGTCTTCCTTGTCACTATGGGGTAATCTCCTGCTGTATGACATAGCTGCTGCCATTCCTGTAGTCACAGCTCATCTGTCTCTGCTGTGGGCAAACCTGACAGGACAAGCAGATCAAGGTCAAGTACTACTATCTATTTCACACCACTGACCTTCTTTGGTGTGCCTGCTGCAGCATGGTATAGCCACCCAGTCAGACATGGAGGATGCAGCAGTCAAGCACATGACAAAGGTAGGTGGTCGCTGTATCATAGTATACTTTTATCTTTATCAGTAGCATTCCTTGGAGGGTCCAGATGGTGCTTGTTAGTGATGTGAGTTCAGTCAATGGCCTTTCCAGAAAAATGGGCTATTTCATAGAATGTCCACTGTTGTCTTTGGGAATGACATATGTTCCTCCACATGCTGCAGCATAACACCGAGGAGCTGATGTAGTGTTTATGGGCAGATGCCTGTGATTAACCCACTGTCTCTCCTGACGGTCATGGGAAGGTCCATGTGGCAAGGATTGTCAAAGCTACACAAAGCTGAGTTTCTATAGGGATTGATATTCTAGACATCCCACAAGATTCCATGTGAAGGCATCACATGTCTGCCAGCTGCAATATCCCATATGGTGTCTCTGTCTACATGATAGCCTTCAACTATGTCACTATCAGAGAGGTGATAACATATTAAGATAATCAGATTCTTTTGTGATGTTGATGGCGGTGACCTACACTGCTATGGACACTGGCCAAAAGAGTGGCCTTTAGCATATACTGTTCCTCTAATATTGCAGCTACGTTTAGCATCACGGTGCAGTCCCTATCTTTGTTCATTGTGTAGAAACTTGTGGGTGGCTGCATCTAATCCAGCATATGCTTTTGAATCACTCCAACATGTTATTTACCATAACTGACATTTGGATTTGGGCTTAATAGTATAGCGTTACTCATTCCCATATCATTATATTGTTATCAGTATAGGATGATGACCATGTTATTACACCTGGTTGCACCACTATGTTACCTGTGTATCCAAATCAAACCCACCCTGCATGTAGACATTCATTTTACAATTTTGCTTAATGCATTGCACTATTCATTTCTGAAATACAGCTAAACGTTTGGCACTGCAATATGCAAGTAATTCTCCACAAGGAATGTTTCCTTATCAGCCTTTGTACTTCTCAGCAAACATATAAGAACACAGAGCATTATGGCAGATAAGCTCCATCAGTCTTTGCAGTTTACTAATTTTCTACTTTCTGCTGAATGCACTGCACTTTGTTCATAGGTTCATAGGATCACAGGAAGTTACTAGGGTAATGGTCCTAGGGCCCTTACAAGCCTAGCCAAGTTCTACCCTTATTTCCACAAATAGCACCTAATGTCTGTGTCCAAGAGGGACACAGGTGGAACCCCCAGGGTAAATTTACGATTGCCCAGCCAGTTGTTCAGATTGTGTTTGAAGAGGGGCAATGAGGTGCTCTGTTTGACATGAAGTGGGAGTCTGTTCCGAAGGTGTGGCAGCCTCTGGGAGACAAATCTGTCCCTACAGCAGGTTCTATTAATGTCACATACCAGGTTAAGTTCTTTACAGTGAGTAACCTGTGTACCATTTGACTTGTGGTTATGCAGCATTTCCAATAAAGCAGGTCAGAGACTGCCTTATATGCAAGGCAGAGATCATCTCTGAGTAGTCTCAATGAAACAAAATAAAGTGACAGTAATTTCAGATGATCCACATAGGACAGATGCTGAAGACCTTGAATTTTCCTAGTGAGAAACCTTTGTGGTTTCTTCAGTTGCTCCAGGTGCTTGAAAAGGTAAATACCAAAAAGGGCAATGTACTCAATTATTGGCCTGATGAGGGAAGAGTACAAGAAGGTTATAACTTCTTTTTTTCTGGAGGCAATGCCCTTACTTATAAGATGAGCAATATAGAATGCCTTTCTTACCACTATGGAGACATGATGATCAAAGGTAAGACTGCTGTCAACCTGTGTGCCCAGGTCTCTCACCACTGAGTGCGTACTTAGGGTGTTGCTATTGATGTGGTAGCTAGCAGGAACATCGCTCTTACTGAAGGAGATGATAATACATTTTTTTGCATTGAGTTGAAGGCTATGACTTTGGTACCAATCATTTGTTTGTGTAAGACCCTCTTGTAGGACATTGACATCATTTGGAGATAATATGACCACTCCCAGTTTGCAGTCATCAGCAAACTTTGTCAGCCACAGACCTTTAGTTTTTGCTTGTACTTCAGAGAAATAGATTTCAAACAGTAGAGGTCCCAGGACTGATCCCTGAGTGTTGTTTTATTAGGTGCTTTTCATCAGACTTTCTTCATAAAAATGAATCAAAACTAGTAGTCTTCTATTGTTCATGGTGGTCTTTCTCTGTGTGGAGCACCACTGTGTGCTGTTAGTGAAGATGTTTATTTTTCCTCTTTGTTGTGTAACAATGGAGTTGGTATATATAACTTCAGGTTATGTGGGAAGCTTGTCCCCACATGGAGACCCCCCTGCAAAAAATGTTTTTAAGCTGCATTTTTTATTATTTGAATTATATTTAGGAAAATTGACAAAATGTAATCCCTTGCTCTGAAATTCAGATTAACATAGGTTAGGATAATGAATGTATTATTCTTTTTTTCCCATACCCATTGTTATGACAGTACTAAGAGTCTTTGATGCAGTGTTGAATTCTGCAGTTTCTGAGAATTTTTTCGTCAAGGTGAGCTTTACAATAATCAAGCACTACGTAAAAATCTACTGCCAATCATTAGCGGACCGGATTTCCGCTGTGGCGACCCCTAACCGGGAAAAGTCGAAAGACACAACAACTACAATTCACTCATTCACTCAAATGGAGCTCAGAATGTTTGTACTGTAACTTCCAATGGGTGGAGCCTAAGCCTTTTGACAAAATCAAATGATGTCCTCACATTTTAAATAAGTGTTCATATCTCTGGAACCATTGGGGTTATGGAAGTATAAATGTCAAACTCTTTAGCACAAACTGGACTTCCCCAGTTATCAAACTGAAATAAAATAAAAATAAATAACTATTTTTATTTTGGTAGTATTCTTTAGGTTCTAGGTTTTAAATTGAATTTTATAAGTCACAGTAAACATAGTAACTATTACATTTTTAATACTTTGTAAACAGCTTACAATATCTCAGCAACCACTCAAGATACAAGCATACTGTCAGCAGCATTTTATTAATTTAGCTGAGAGTTTTCATATGAAGCTAAATAGTTCCGTCTGTGTTACTTGGTTATTGAGATATTTACAAAAATGTGAAAATTATATCTATACACATTAATATCATAAAAACAACAGCTAATATCTATTTGCCTGCAGTAGACAGAGGTCAAATGTGAATGCAGCTGAGTTTGCCATTGTGTGAACTTTAACATGAAATCTTTTAAAACCTTGTTTGTAGCATGGTTTTGGAATTATTGATGCAAATATGAACAAGCAATATCTGACTCCTAGAGGCATCAGTAGGAGTTAACTGCAGATGCACCTGGAGGCGCCACTCGGATGTAATGAGTTGGAATATGCCCAATGTGCTCATCTTCCCCAAAACTATGCTATTGTTTTGGGTGATTTCAACCTGAATGCAAATAGTGCAAACAGCCACCACCTATGCAGGCTTTTTAGCAGACTTAGGCTTGGTAAGTAGATCCACTAGATCCAACCTAGAGTCCGTGCTTGACTTGGTACTTACCACATTACCTCGGTGATGTGCAGCTAAATCAGTCGAACAAAATAACTTAAATGGCCAGTGTCCTGTCTTATTGGGCTGGTGATTTACAAATAAAATCTGACCATCCCCTATATATCACAGCATGCTCTTCCCCAGGGACTATGGAAGCTGCACAATTAGCTCACCTAAAGTGAATACATTGGACTCCACACTATAATAAGCAGAATGGGGAAACTGTCTACTTTCTAGTATAATTTCCTGTTTTCATAGTATACTAAATAAGAAAACTCTTCTGGTTCGTTATCATTGGCTGCACCGTATCAAACATAGGTGAGCTTATTACGACAACGTTAAACTGAGGTCCTGTCTGCTTGAGGTGGCGGTAGCACCTATTGGAAAGAGTACGAGAAGTTCCCTGATGACCTGGCAAAATTTCCCCTAGTACTATAAATACCACCTTGGATCTCCCTTGAGAAGTGGCCACTTGCCTAGTGGGACTAACCCTGTCAACAAAGGATAAATACAAAATAAATTTTAAAAAATGTATAATGTACCCAAGATATCTGTTCCAGGGCTATACTGTCTCTTCTTTAATAACTTAACTCCTGATTTCAGCAAAATTATATGTAACAGTGTATACAAATGATATACGTATTCTCTGTTCTGACCAACTAACTGTTAATTTACATTACGGAGAATAAAGTTACATTCAGCTCTAGGAAAACTGAAGTTGAGATCAAAACTATCTAATCTAGTTCAAATTACATTTAGGGACCATGCTGGGAGTATAATTAACCAGGGTAAAAAACACAACTGTTCATATCTCCTCATGAAAATAACCCTATCATTCAAATAATATGCTGAAAAAGTCATAAATAAGTGTTTTATTAGGTAAAGCTATGCAACAGAACTTCCAATTTGTTCTCTTTTGAAACATGAATGATACTAGCAAAAAAAAAAAAACCTACTTTCAAAATTAGAATCTGTCCTCTGCTTAGTACCACTTTAAATTCCTCTGTAAACACCACCATACTGTAAACAAAATATGATAATTTATTTTCAGCTGAGTACAAAATCCATTGTTGCCAACATTTGCAAAATACATGTTGGCCGCCCATTATTTGTAGGACAAATCACCTTCTTGTTGCTTTCCTTCTCATATTCATCAGTATATATTCCCCTTTATCTTCAAAGCCTTCCACAAGAACCACCCCAATGGCCTTAGAAATAACAATGACAATGTGTTAACCCTAAAAATACCCCAATTCAGCACAGCTGTTGAAGAAAAGGCTTTCTCTAAATTATGCGCAACCTGTTGAAGCGTCTTTCTACCGAAGTTAGGCAGCAACAGACTTTCACATCTTTTCAAAATAAATTAAAAGATTTTTTTTTATGAATATGAATGCAGGTGTCCTAGAGGTACTTGATAGATAGTTTATGCCTTAACTTGTTTACTACACTGTTGTCTGTTCTGTCATACAAAATGTTGAATCATAGCAAGCCAAATTCTTGTACTTGAATGAGAATGCTGGTAACCTCAGTGCAATTATTACATGTGTATTCTCCTATCCTGCTGTTCCATTTAATGCTTTCTCTTCTGCTGCTACTATATTGTTTTCCTCCTTACTACTGGACACCATTCCCCATGCTAGCATCATACAAAAAATAAATACTTTAAAAAGCATTCCATATGTGGTAAGATGGATAGCAAAATGCTGAACTACAGATCCCACACAGTGCGAGTTGCAGGTGCCTCATCAGAAATCATTAACGTGCTGAGTGGTGTCCCTCAGGGTCAGTGCTGTGACCTCTCTTTTTTGGTATTTACTTCTCTGATCTCCAACCAGAGAGCCAAGACCTCCGGCTAACAAAGTTTACAGATAATTGTAAACTAGAGGTTGTTGTTAAGTTACCCTATGACACCCAAACCATCCAGAATGAACTCACCCTAGTAAACTTTTCATATACTAATAATGGACACAAATTAAATGCCAAAAAGTGTAGTAACATTACTTTCTGTAGACAAACCTTTTCTTCATCACAAAATATCTCTGCAAAATGAAAATGTAATGAGGGACCTAACTACTTGGTTTGATAGCTTCCTCTTTTTGGCCATAATGTAACAATGGTTGTCAGGAAATGTTTCTGTTTAACCTAGACAGAAAAACAAATAAAATGTCATCAAGGTTTAAAGAAATATCCCTTATGCTCAGCATTGAACAGGAAAAGTTTCAATTACAACCCCTCCCCTTTGAGGTATTTCTCAATAAACATATCAAACAATTGGAGAGACCCAAAGGTTCCTAACCAAAGAGATCACAGGCCAAAAGCGCCTGAGCTCCCAAGAGAGACTGTAAGCTCTATCCTTTATTTAGTGTCTGATTGAGTTTTGAGATAAAGAGCTCCATCTTACTTACAGCTCCAGTAGAGAACTGATTGTCTTGTACCTCCTGTTTCTCTCCAAGTTCAACATGTCCACCAATAATAGAACTAGGAACCTAAAACTTCACCAACAGATAAATAAAACTAGATGGAGGGAGAGGTTTATAACTTAATGTCTTCCAAACATCTGGAATAAACTTCCCCTGCATGTTAAGCAGCAGGGCTCACTTTCATCCTTTATACTTAAACTAGATAACTAGATGGGTATCCACAAATTTGCTCCAGGACTGACCTGTATTGCCCTCCTAGAGAAAGGAGGTGCTGCCTGATGGAGACCCCCAACAAGACAAGAATAGTAATGAGACCCAGCAGACTTGGAATATCATCGATGAATTTATGGCTAAAATGGGTATTGTGGTCAATTCATCACATGATTAGCAAACACTTATCAAAAAAATAAATACTTTCTCATTTTCTGAGACCCCCTCCAAAGTGTTACTTGAAATTGTGTCCTGTTATTTCATACTTTTTTTAAGCTGGTACCAAAGTGGGTAATATATTCATGTACTTGAAAGTCTTTATCATCTCTTCCTTCCCCTCCTCCCTCAGTCAACAGAGTAGATTCTTATGTCTTTTTACATGGTCTTGTGTTCAGACTGCCTATCATTTCTTGTCCTCCTCTGGACTGCATATTTTTGGTTTATATCCTTATGATGGTGAAGTCTTCTCAACTGTGCCAAGTACTTCAGCTGAGGATGTTGCCTAGCCAGTGTTCACTATACGAGGATTATGTAGTTATATTTTCCACTGATGCAATCTATTCATGATGATATTAAAAACTAAAAGGAAAATCTAGCCAAGCTAGAGTTCTCACTGTGTAATACCTTAAACCTCTTGTATTAGAGGCAGATAGAATATATGCAAATGACACTATAGGGACATCAGGTGTTTCAGTTATATGACAGTTCTGAATGCCCTTGACTTGTTTCGGTTATATGACGGTTCTGAATGTCCATGACTTTTTTTTTTTTAAGTCTGTTATGAACAAATTCAGGCCAATAAAGCCAAACTCCACTACCTGTGGACATATGTGTTTCAGCCTTCTTATGGCCTCATCAGCACAGTACAGCACAGACACACAGCAGAAACAATAGCTTGGCTAGATTTTTCTTTTAGTTTTTACAAATTGGTTTGTCTGTGTGACCTTTTTACTCATTATTTCCTTGTTATATTAAGGAAAATAAAATAATGAGAACCTCTATGTTAAAAAAATTAGATGTAATGGTACAAGATTTCTATAAGTGCACTGCTAATATTTCTTCTAGGAAGAAAGACTTTCCTACCATTATTTTAAAAAATATAAGAGCAATCTAAAATATTGTGTAATATATCCTACCACTTGGACAACTGTTTTTATCTCGAGATATATGAAGTGTAATGATCTTTTTTTTCTTTTGACAGGATTTAAAATAAGAGCACTACAACAAAACTAACAAATTATTCCCCAAATTCTTAGAGACAAATGGCAGGTAAATTCTTCTTCCAAGCAGCAGAATGTCAGAAAAGGAGTTCATCAGCACCCTTCTTGTTATTCAGTCAAAAGTTGCAGAATTTTTAAAAGTTTCTGAATAATTAGCTCTTATTTTTTTCTTTCCCAGCAGCTTTTCTGAACACAGCCTTATGGTGCAATTGCCTTATGACCCTCTAATCTGAAAAATGCACATTCTTTCATCCATTTCAAATTGTATTCATTCATTCTTCAATTATCTGCTTGCTCTAGTTCAGGATTGTGGAGAACAAGACCCTATCCTATCACTTAGTGTGTGTTAGGTAGTGAAATTAATCCTTGGCAGGGCACAAACACACACACACACACACACACACACACACACACACACACACACACACACACACACACACACACACACACATATATGCACAGGCAGATTCACACACACAGAGATACACACGCACACACAGACACACACACACAGACACATACACACATGCACACACACGCACACACACACACACACACACACACACACACACACACACACACACAGACATATGCACAGGCACACACACATATGCACAGGCAGATGCGCACACACACACACACACACACACACACACACACACACACACACACACACACACACACACACACACACACACACACACACACACACACACACACACACACACACACACACACACACACACACACACACACACACACACACACACACACACAGACCTACAGGTAATTGAAGGCTCACCAATTCACATGCAGCACATTCTTTAGGGTGTACGTAGAAAATGGTACATATAGAAATGAAAATTGTTCTCATAGCTATGGTGGAAGCATTCAGTCAGCATTACTTTCCTAGATTTTGTAGCCTGTTAAAAATTACACATCTGCTAAAAATCATTCAGCCTTTATATCTAGCGGGATAAATTATTTAGCTGTTTTCTAGAAACAAGTTACAACAGCAAAACTTTTTGAACTTCCTAGCATTAGTAAAAATGACCTTTCTAATTTATTAATACAACTTAATGTAGGTGTGTTTTGTATTCAAAGAGTGCATGCATGGCAGCTGTCTTTGTACTCCACTGTAAAACTGTGACCTTTTCAATTAAAATGCTTATGCCTTAATTTTATACATAGTAAATGCAGTTGCCACATTCCTGTTACAAAAAGGGATATGTGAAAACTTATTGAATGGTGATATACTGAAATTCATAATACTAAATGTAAAATCATGAAATGTCAAAATATTGAAACTTTATAATATTGAACTCAAAATACCTGCTAATAGCATACTGCTCCAGAATTCAACCAGTCAAAAAATTACCCGTGGGATTCAGTAAACTCTGTGTAGGCTTTGCGCGAAGCCTACACGGCATTTACATGTGTATGCTGTGATGTGCGGTGAGCAGCAGTACTAATTACATATTCATGCCGTGCATGGTATTAAACATAAATAAGAGCAATTTCATGGCTGGAAACAGTGTTACCAGACAGAAAACCATGTAAAGCAACACAGATAGCAAACCAGTTTACCTCAGAGCACAGTAGGTTAGCGGGATTGCATGGAATGCCACAAGGATTACCATGGCTTAACTATGTATATGGTCCAAACACAGTACAGAACAGTGTATACAGTGAAGAGTATTGTGAAATCCCATTCCAGGCATCCTGTACTGAAGTTGTGTAAATGATCTGTAAGGGTACATGGACTGCCATGTAAAATAAATACTCAGGGGAAGTGTGTGTATTGACTAGGGACACACAGATTACTTGTAGGAATGAACACAGGGAAATAAGGCAAGAGAAACAACTTAATGTACAGCAGATAAGGACATGTCAATGGAAGACAGTTGTAGCAGCAGCAGCACCAATCACATATCAATATGGTACAGTACGGTCTGCACAGTGAAAATGTGTATTATGTGATCACACAAGGTGACATAACAATGGAGAAAATGTCTGTGTGATATAAGCACCCTTACATGAACAATGCAGAGGACATCTATCAGGGATGTTATATACAGTAGGGGTAGGGTGCATATTGTAAAGCTATGCAAACTGATTTGCCTGAATATGAGTGTAATCTCAGCAGATGTCTCCAGCAAGCGGGACACAGGTAAAGGCTCATGGACAACAATAAAAAAAGCATGCACAATCATGAACAATAACAGAAAAATACCAGCAGTAATCCTATGTCTCTGACATATGTGATTTAAAGTGATCAGAGATGGTTCTGCATAAACACACTTGTACAACTATTATGACATGTCCACACTCTATGTGGGTAATCCCACATGCTGTCCTGACACTGTAACATCTGCTGCAAGTGTTAGGAGGGGCACTGTTATACCTGTATGTGACATGATCAATGCAGGCTAGTTGACCTGTGTGGATGATATATAATATATATATATATATATATATATATATATATATATATATATATATATATATATATATATATAGCACAATCCACACTGTTATGAATGTTATCTATGCCATCAATGTTGTCAAACAGCTATGTATGTACTGTGTGCTTCACCAGAACAGGTATCACACATACATCTGGTGTAACAACTTGATGGGGGTTCCACACCATCAGACAGTAATGTTTATGCCACAAAAATAATATCTAAGTATGGCCAATAAGATGTGTGACAGGTCACTGAGGCAAAGGTGGTACACTTCAGTTACACATCACTGGAGATGTGTAGGAAGGTACATGAAGAAGGGTGCATTGTGCTCAGCTACTGGTGTGATAAAGACTGTGAACTATGGAGGTATTATGGCCTGTGATGTAAATGTCCTTCACATACTCAGTAGTTGTATTACATAAAGGGAGTAGTCAGCAGTGTGGTCACATGCTGGTGGAGATTTCACATACCATCTTCCCCAGGGCAGAGGTTACATACCTATTTGTCTGATTATAGGGTGTGATGTCTACATTATCCTTGGGTTGTGTGTTTGTTTTCCTGACGTAACAAATCCCCCATGTTTTTGCTTTATTGCAGGTGTTGCCATGGCTGTGGCAGCAATCTTTGGTATGGGTTGATACTGTCTGTATTATACTAATATCACAGTCAGAGTCAATGATTGTCCACAATCTGTAGTCCTTCAGACAGCTGTTTGGACACAGGATGTGTATGTCATTTGTGACATCTGTGACTTAAATAATGGACAGGAAATGGCCTAGCAGACAGCCCTGATGTATGGACCTGATCATTGGACCTGAAGTATAGGTCACTTCACACATTTCAACATATTTAGATGCCATGTGTATGATACATTGGTCTCCCCACTTGGTGATACATGTGTTTCTGTCCATATCTGACAGTGCTGAGTGAATACTTCACTGCAGATTTGTGTCAAATGCCTTGGGCTTGTCAAGTTCAAAAGGATGATAGTGTTGCCATCATGCATGACCTTGATGACCTCTTTAAGGAAATCTAACAGATGTAACAGACATGATGCAGCATTAAAAACTCACATAGGTCTGTTGCACACAGCCAGGATATTACTACTGTCCATTTAGAAAAGGTCCATGATGACATGTTGGTCGACCTCACAGATGAGGAGAGTCAGGAAGTGTCTATACATGCATGCATTGGATGCTCCCCCCCAACTCAGATGGATGCATGTTGATGTACACCCTTCTACAGGAACATAGTCTGTGTGGAGGGTGTATTGAAGTGTGTATTCAACCGTGTCAGAAAGGTGTATGTGCTGAGCATGCTATAGGTGATCTGTAATGTTGTCACAGCCCATTGATTCTGTGTGATAGGCCTGGATGAAGGTAAAACAGTGCATACTGCCTATCCTGAGCTGGCCTAGGGTTTGGACACAATCCCCATGCAGATATCATTGGGAAACTCTCCCAGCTGGGGATAAAACCTTATGTCTCTAGATGGGTAACCAATCACCTCACTGACAGAACACATACTGTGAAAGTTAGTGAATCAATCTGTACCTGTAGCTCTGTCACCACTGGTTTACCCCAGGGATCTGTGCTTGGCTCTTTATTGTTTAGAATCTATTTCTCAACAGTTCAGACTAAAGTATATGGCCTTTGGCTTACCGCATTTGCTGACTCTTGTATACTGGGTGCAATCATTGAGTCCACTAATGATGATATACTACAGGAGGAGCTAACATAGACAAAAGATTGGTGGCAAAGCCACATGGTCTACAAATAAATGCAAAAATGTGTCTATTTTGTACTTCTGCAAAGTGGATTCTCCTACTAATTACATCATTGACAACATCCCACTGTGCTGAAACCCAGTGATGCAAGAACTGGGAACACACATAAATAGCAATCTTAACATCGACCACCAAGTATTCACACTGGTATTGGAAGCCTACGTTGTGCACATCATAAGTCACACCACTGTATTAAAATTTGGACCTCATCAGAATACTAACAGAGTATAATGCTCTCTTTTCCATTTACCTCACCAGACACCTGAAGCAGCTGGAGAGACCACAGGGGTTTCTCACCAAGATGTACTGAGCCTACAAACCATGCCATGATGTATGTGGATAGACTGAAAGCCATGTCACTGTAATCTGTATCATATATGATGAGATGACATCTGGCAGGCCTCCAGGCCAGTCTCTGACACTGCCCTGGTGGGAATAGTGCACATGCAAAAATCAGATAATGCTGATGACATCAGCAGTGTCTCATGAGGAGAATATGGTAATAGCAGTATCCCACATGCTGGTGTAAAAGGCTGTCTATAATGTCAAGCAAGTGCACAAACACACACACAGACACACACCAGTTGACTGCAGTGAGACTAGAACCCCTACCTAAGTATACAGACTACAGAACTCTGTATTTAAGGCATACATCACACCTGAAGTCTGACTTAGAGTGTCTCAGACAACATTTTATAGTTGATGAACAAAACGTAAAACGCTGACTGGATATACGGACCAATAACCATTTATTTAAACAAAAAAACTGAGCGCTTTCACCCACATCCACCGTGGGTTTCTTCAGAGTTAAATGAAAAAACGGAGCAGCTACTTTTTATAAAAACAAATAGAAATCATGACCCAATCACCTCTTAATACATTGTCCAATACATCAGCTTATCCAATTAATCAATAAAAATCAATAAAAAACATAAGTCAATCAGATTACCTTACCAGTGTCTTGTGAGGAGAATATGGTAATAACAGTGTCCCACATGCTGGTGTAAAATGCTCTCTGTAATGTCAAGCAAGTGCACTAACACACACACACACACACACACACACACACACACACACACACACACACACACACACACACACACACACTCACACACACACACACACACACACACACACACACACACACACACACACACACACACACACAGTTGACTGCAGTAAAAACAGAACTTCCTACCTATCTAAGTATACAGACTACAGAGCTCAGTACTTTATGCAAGTGCCACTGCACAAGTTTGACTTTTACAAGGCTGTAGAACATCTTATAGTGGATGACATCAGCAGTGGATGGAGGAGAGAAGATTTTGGGAGGCCCGCATAAGTTCATAGGTTCATAGGAGGTTACTAGGCTAATGGACCTACGGCCTTTACAAGTCTAGCCATGTAAAAAACCCAAGTACCCTTATTGACCATACTTAGAGGGTTGGTGTTAGCAGAGCAATTTTGTGATCAGCACCAACTGCCTCCATCCATGAGGGACATAGGCACCAGTCCTAGGTGAATTTACAGTGAATCATCCAGTTGTCAAGGTTGTGCTTGAATAGGGTGATTGAGGAGCTCTGCTTCACATGCAGTGGGAGCCTATTGTAGAGAAGTGGCAATCACTGGGAGATATATTTGTCCCTCCAGCATATTTTGTTTATGTCACAGGTTAGGTTGAGATCCTTGGAGCAAGTTATTCTTGTCCTATTTGATTTGTGGCTCTCCAGAATTTCCATTAGGGCAGAGTCTGAGACTGTTCTGTAGGGCAGGCACATGTTGCCTCTCAGCAACCTTTATGATACTGAGTAGAGTGACAGGACTTTCATTCATTCCATGTATGTCATGTTTTGGATGCTCTGCATTCTCTTGGTTTGAAACCTCTGTGGTCTCTACAGTTGCTTCAGGTGTTTGGTGAGGTACATACAGAAGGGACCATTGTACTCAATTAGTGGTCTGATAAGGGTAAAGTACAGTGGAGCTATGACCTCCCCGGTCTTGGAGGTGATGGCCTTATTTATGAGGTGCACAACGTAGAATGCTTTTTTTACCAGCATGGATACATGGTGATTGAAGTTTAGATTGCTATCAACCTTTGTTCTCAAGTCTAGCACCATTTAATATGAACTTAGATAGGCCATGTATATCATAATTAGCAGGGGCTACTTCTTTGACAAAGGGAACAATGAGGCATTTTGTGGTTAAGTTTCAGTCCATCAGTTTGTCATCAATCATTTGTCTGTGTCAGCCCATTCTGTAATATGTTAACATCATTAGGGGACTGTATATGATTGCACCCAGTTTATAAACATCTGTAAACTTGGTAAGCCACAGGCCATCTACTTTCACCTGGACTTCAGAGAAATAGTTTCCAAACAGTAGAGGGCTCAGCACAGATCCTTGTGGTACTCCAGTGGTAAGTGGTCTACTGCTGGAGGTAGACCCCCCCCCCAACTTTGACAGAGAGCATTCTGTCAGTGAGCCAGTTGGCTACCTATCTAGTAAAGTATGGCTTAATCCTCAGATTTGAGAGTTTCTCTATGATACCTGAATAGGAGATTGTGTCAAAGACTGTGGCTAAATCACAATAGGTGGTTTCCCTCATCCAAGGCTTTGGTGACATTCTCAAAGAAGTCTACTAGGTTTAATAAGCAAGATCTACCTTTGATAAAACTAAACTGGGTCAGGTCAAGAGTTTTGAAGGTTGCCTATGTCCTTATGGATAAGGTCCATAAGATTCTTTATGTAACCTTGCAGATAAGACTGGTTAGGCTTATGGGTTGATGGTTCCCAGAATCAGTTGATGGATGTGCAGGCATCTTCAGCAGTGAAGATAGTTCTAGTTTTACATGTTCGCAGTTTGATTTGAATTGCAAATCATGCATCTGTTATTAATTTGTGTAGTGTAGCTCATATACTTGTGAATGAGTACTGAGAGACCAATGTTCCAGTGCAGGGGGGAGGCAACGCATGGCTGCATTGTAAATATGTGACATATTGCTAGATAGAGCCTTCAGTTTGTTATGTATCCACATGTAGTTTTATGGCATAAAGAGGAAATGGACAGTAAACAGCACTAATACATGCTAATAGTGACTTTGCATAGCACAGTAGTGTGTAGTGAGTTTGTGGGACACTTGGCAAAGTGTGCATGCAAGATACACATTTTCATTACTTTCCCTGTTTGCATGTAGTTAAGCAGTGTGCAAATGTGGGGCTCATTGCTAAAATTCTGAGAGTCAGATCTGAGTGTAAGAAACATACCTGCTACTTAGCTGACTCTGTGGCAGCATTTGTAAATGCATTGACACATTTCTTTTTGAGCCCAGATGATACTGGGTTCAAATTGAGGTATATCTAATACTTTTAAATAAACAGTGATAATGCAATGACATTAATTCTTTATAGTACATGTATTGCTGTGAGTTGTCATAGCACAGCAGGTTTAAGCAGCATTGTGTGGAGGTAACTAGAGTATTGTAGGGATGCTCTCCATTGCTTAGCATTTGTGTATGATGCTAAACTCCTGACAAACATAGAGGCCAAAAAATGAAGGGCTCCATTGCTTTTACTGACACTTATGTGGGATGTGTGTGATTCTATTTTTTGATCAGTTTATAGGTGTTAAAACAGGGTAGATATTCAAGTGGTGAAATAGGGAGCTAGATGGGGGAATAACAAAGTGAAAGCAATACAGAAATGTGCAGGAGGGAGGGAGGAAACAACCACAGCTATCCATTTTTTCAACAGTGAAAACTTAAAATATTTGCAGAATATTAGCTGAATTTGGGCTTCCACCTCCAAAAAGAGGGGTGACAACAACATAATCATGTTGAATAGCCAATTGGACCAAATCAAGTGTGTCAAAAAGATATGTGTGCAAAATGGAGAGCTATATATGGGACGATATTTTTTGTGGGACAAGTGCCCATTTTTTTTAATTCATTAAGAGAGGAATGCTGGGTAAGGTACATAGGGATCTCTGGGTCAGGTAAGGTGGGTACATGAGGAAGCAAATGCAAGCAAACAAGACAAGAGACAGGGATGGTAAGGGACACAAAAGTTTGGGGGACACCATGATTGAGGTGAGGGAAGGGACAACACAGGTTCATGCCTGTCAAACATGGAGACAGTGAGAATCTAATCCTCATCCACTGGACTGTCATCACTGTCACCTTACTCTGCTGGTGGCTGGAGTGCTTGATGTCTTCTCCTCCTATGTACCATGAGGGAGAGCAGCCTCTCCATCCAGCATAGGCATATACCAATGGTGATGTGCACAGCCCTACATATCAATCCTGGCATCTTCTTGTGGGTGATGAAATCCCCACCTCCACCACTGCTCCCAGAGGGTACCACAGCACCGGCTGCCAGGGCAGTACTACCTGAAGCCACAGGTAGTGCAGGGCAGCAGAGGCAGTGCTGCCAGGCTGGGTCCCAGATGTGCTAGGCATAAGTGCAGGAGGCAGTGGAGTGGGGGCAGGCAGAACCACTGGGGTTGACCTACCTCACTGTGCTGTGAAGCATTTAATGATTTGTTACAGATGGATGACATGGAGATATTTTGATGACACAAAATTGAAAATAAAAAAGAGAGATAAGGGTTGGAGTGAGAGGAAAAAAAGAGATAAAATTAGTACTATCATATGTGACATAAAATGTATTAACACAATTATACACCCATTTTATCTGAAGTATTACATTTCTGTATGCATCCTAACAACTATACACTATAACTACAGACTGCTTAAAGAAAACCTTTGAAATGTGTATATATATTCCACATATCCTTGGTTCAATTATACAGATTACAGTTAACAGCAGGGTATTTATGCCACTTTTATAGAGTTTAATTTAATTAATATTATTAAAGAAATGCAGTATTGTATATTTGTTACTTGTATTTAAGCCCACAACTTCTGACTACAGTCTTATACCTGACTCCTAAAGTGGGTTTGTGCTGCATACTAATGCATGCATACTTGCTTTTACAGTTAGGATATGGATGCTCAATTTGCTACAACTGTATATATATATATATATATATATATATATATATATATATATATATATATATATATATATATATATATAAAATATATAATATATATATAACTTACACTGCTACTTCTCTTGTGCTGCATATATACCACTTGCTTCCCTCAGTCTGTCCATTTGATCAGCATGAACCTATCTATTGAACTCCATTTTGGCATTATCTGTGGAAAGAACAGAAAAGAACAGAAGAGCATTATACATTCCAGTCTTGCCTATATTTAGCTTGCTATGTATTACACAGCTATGGGATGTCAGCAGTTTAAAAAATGATTCAACCACTGGTTTTGGGTATCCCTTTTGCACCTCTATAGGTCATTAAAAGGATGCTTACACTGTTCTCCAATGTGTGGGTGCCAGTAGCACTAGATACAGCCTGAGCCAAACTACTCCAAGCCTCAGACTTGTACTAGGAGCCAAGATAGCCCCCCTGCAGAAGCCTTTGGCTGTGGCACTTTACCAGGAGTCCAGTAAATATCCTGGACTCCTGGAAACCCCACCTCTGTGCCCTAAACAGAGCAGCTTCCCCTCTAACTCCAGACATGTGTTACACCTGAACTAGAGCAATAGCAACTAATACTTTCCCTATGATTCCTGTTATCTCATTTACTGGTAGTGCACAAATCCAATCAATGATGCCAACCACATTTGTGCGATGTTAACTGGAGACCAGCAATGCCAAGCAGGGAGGAAAGCAATATTTTAAATTGGAAGGTTAATCTAACACTTGACCTAAGTTTGAGGAGTGTTTGCTGTTGTAGATTGGAAATATATATTGAACATTGGAAGGTAACTACTAAGTTTTATTTATTTATTTATTTATTTATTTATTTATTTATTTGTTTGTTTAACATTTGTTGACCAGGAAAGTGAGACTAGGACAGAGCCTATTTTCAGTGGAGGCCTGAGGAGAAATGCTCCAGATGCATGTCTTTGGAATATGGGAGGAAACTGGAATACCCGAAAGAAGCACACATGAATGCAGCGAGGACATGCAGACTCCACACAGAAGGCACCCCAGCTGAGAATCAAACAGGAGAACCTCTTAGTGTGAGGCAGTAATGCTAACTGCTGCACCACTGCACCACCCTAAAACTCACCCTATGTGAGTTAGGTTTGCAGACATGCATTGGGGGCATAAATGACATGACCTGATATATTTGTTTTTGACTTTATACACTGGTAAAATTGATTTTTAAAGTGTGGGATTCAAACCAAGGTATAAAGGACAAAACATGTTCTTCCCCAGTAGTGATTTTCCATGTTTGCTGCAGAAAAGGTGCTGCTCACACATAGTCAGGGATCATTCACAAATACAGGTGACAGTCTGAGGTCTTACACATGTATGGGTGTGACCTGACAAGGTTCTTGTATATAGATCCAGTTGTGTATGTGTCTTATTTAATTGCGAAGGCCATCCAAGTCCAGATAACAGAATCATACTTACAGAAATATAGTAGACAGTATATCTCTGTCATGCATCTGAAAACACAATAAAGGTGCCTTATCAGTCATATATATAATTCATATCAGCTCCACTATCTAAAATGTTATAAGTGAGAGTGAATATAATGGGAAATGGGACAACAATAAAATGTCTGGAATGCCCTCTATTTGAATGCAGGACCATGTATATGGCAGCCCTACACTTACACATGTTGCCACAAGAATGTTGTAATAACATTTGTATATTTTTCAGTTCATTTCTATAAACTGCACTGTCACAACAGTAAAAAAGAAGTTGCACACCCTGTACTAGAACCGAGGACCATCTGTATTCCAGCCCTACACTTACACCTGCTGCAGCAGGGCTAGTTACATGACAGTTCCATAATTTCCTACTCATTCTTAAGTTCTCTGTGTTAACCACTGTGCAACACCACTTAGCTTGTTTACACGGTGCCCAACATAATTAATTGAATTTATTTGTTTTCAGTTATTGACTGTCTGCATCCTGTCTGCAGGTGTTTGATGGCTGCAGGTGTTGAAGAACATTGCTAACCATTGTGCAATACCTCTAAGTGGCATTGTGTGATGGAAAGCAAAATTGCAACAATGCATCCTTTTTGATCTTTACACTTTTACAGATGCCCTGTCTGCAGGTGTTCTGTCTGCTTCCTGTGTGAGCTACATGTCCAAGTTTGTGCACTGCTAAGAGTCATGCAAATGAGATAAGCACAACCAAATCTGACATTATTTTTCTCTGCTTCTCTTGTTTGTGATAAGCCACAATCTGTGCAATCACTGGCAAAAAATAAATAAATAAAAATATAAGGGAAAAGTAGTTGAAATGAGGAAAATCAATCTACAAAATAAACACTACAAAGTGTTTGTTAGTACACACAAAATATTTCTACATAGGTCTAGATTTGAATCTTCAGAATGCAGTAAGAGTGCCTTTTCCCTGTTTGCCACACAAACAGCTTTGCCGCAGGGAACTGAAATAATTTTGCATACAACCAACTGCAACATCATATACACTACTAAGAAACCACATGACATTTATATGTGTATTGATTTTAGATGTAGTGCATTGAGTGATCACATAACCATTTATGCATCTCTGTCTTACTTCTCTGTGTTTGTTGCTCATTCTTGTCTTATCTGACCAGTAATCTGAGACATGCAGTCTGTAAGGAATTCTACATCATTGTCCTTAAAATGTGTGAGGATATTAAATGTCAATAATATACTGTTGTCAACAAATGAAGGGGAGGTTGGATGTTAATGAACAGAACCTGTGAATTATGTGATGTTTACTTACATTTCCAACCTTGATAAAATTACTTCTACACTTTGTAAGTCTAACCTGACACACCCACTGGAGGTAGGGCAGTCTGTATTGCTATTGTGTCTTCCTTCTCCCTACCAGTAGTCATTCATAGTGGCAATCTATTAACAACAAACACTGAGGGAGTGCCTGCACTCTGTTTACATCTGATACATAGAGCCCAGTGTTTGGGATTCAGCAATTCTAATGAGTTGACACCTCATTTGCATCTGTGCTCACAGTCCTGAATCTACACCATAAAAAGGCAACTATATAACTAGGGAACCTGAAGGTGAAGAGACTCTTTTATGTGGAGAGCACTGAAGAGGCTATTACTTTGGGATATATCTGCACAGAAGACTACTGAACTTCAGAAATATGTTTGCATTTTTCAGCTATATACTGCAAATGCTGAAATGTCATTAAGAAAAATCTGTTTAATACATATATATATATATATATATATATATATATATATATATATATATATATATATATATATATATATATCAATTAGCAAATGCTACTTTTATCTGTATGCATTACTTATAAGTGTACTGATGGCACAGGCATGTTTGTCAGGGCATCTCAGAGGTATACATGATTGACAATAGCTTAAAATTGAATATTCTGTCTTAAATCTGTAAACATGTTTCAGGAACAGTTAATTTGATATAACTTTTAGCATTTCACTAATAGTTTTTAGCAAAATGTCCCATTTGCCTATTCTTTTGGGGGTGGGGAGCAAAGCTGCATTTCTGTTTTTGCACAAACAAGGATATGTTGTTATTGTCACTCTCCTTGTTTTGCAACCAGCATTGCTTTGTGTGTGAATGTAATATGTTACAACCACACAATTCCTGCTGTTCATATTTCAAATATCTAGCCTGTTTTATGTTTCTCCATTGTGTAATAGTGAAATGCTACCTTTTCTGTTTTATCTGGAAACAGAATTTTTTTAGTTATGTAATACTTACATGTATTATCCTTCTGTTGTGTTTTAGGTCACCTAGGACTATAGTGCTCAGGCTTCTAAATCCCCCAAATCCCCCCATTATGTGATCCTGAGAATCAGGTCATTGTGGAAGTTTTTAGGTGACATGGTGCCTTTCTGCTTCAGAGGGGAAGTGGAGATATGTCTGGCAGTATGCAAATCTAGCAGCAGATAGTTTCAGATGTAAATGCAGTAGGCAGCCACAGCAAGACATATGATCAGGTGCATCATAGGGCCATTGACTTGATCTCATCTGCACGGAGGAGAACAGCTGCAGTGCCAGTGATTAGATGAGTACTGAGGGGCCTGTTACACAGCCACCACTAATAGCAAATGTGTTCCTGTCCACTATCAGGGATCCAGACAGCTCACAGGAAAGTGAAGAACAGCATGTCCTTGACATTGGTGCTACTGTTTAAGAGACAGCAAGTATGCCACAGGAGTAGCTTCCAGGTAGGCTTATGTATCTCAATTGTTAAATATTCTTGTATAGTAAAATATTTACAGCAATACATTAGTTCTGTTTAACAAGAAATTGGTTGGGGGATTATAGATTGCTAAAGTTAACAACACATTCTGATTGATTACACATGGACTTAGGTTGGACTTATCATCCAGGTTCTTGTTGAAAGTATAGTTAATGGACATATAAAGGGAAAGAAGTTTTACCCCCTGTGTTACTGCTAAATGTGATGATATTGTCCTTACCTTTTGCTTAACTTCTTCCTGGACCATCCACCATAGGGAGCCTACAATCACCTGCACATGATAAGCCAAACATTTTATGCCAGTACTGACTTGCAGTTCAAATAAATATTTAGTTTGTGATGCTGGTGTCAAGACTGCTGTGTTGATTGCTGTACTGTCTGTAATAGTAGCATCATTATTAGTTTGTTGGCATATATTGGACTATAGTAGTGTAGGTATTATTTTTTTTCTGTGTTTGTTGCTTATTATCACAGGTAATATTTACAGTGGAAGTGTGAGATTTCTACCACCTGATCTCAGAGTATCAGCAGACTCTGATGATGATGCTGGTGGTCAAACAGAGGCACAGTCGGGGGGGTGTAGAGGTTGAATCGTACACTGAGGTTGACATTCAGCCATACCCTGTAATTCCATCAAACATAGCCAGTAGGCCTATGCCTATCAATTCCAGTGACCCCCCTCAGACATTGGACAGGTGCAAGGTGAGACACTTGATCAGGGAAGTGTGGGTACTGCAGTTTCAGTGTCTGTTCACTCTGGTTGTAGCTAAAGTGTGGGCAAGATGCCACACAGGAGGGTTGTTAGAGGTGCTTGAAGGAGTCCTGCTGACTATCCTCCACCTGATCCAGGTGTGTCTTCCCATGCCACACAACATATGTTTAGGCTGCCATGGAGGCACAGGCACATTCCCATAGGTCCTCCAGAGAAATGCTTAGGGTTGTAGATGTGGCACAGGCTGACATGCATGAATGGATCAGATGAATGACATATTGAAATGGGCAATGTCTGTGATGGAGCATCTACTGGGAGGTAAATGGCATCCTTGTGGGTGTAGGTCAGCCACATCATCTGCTGTTAACGAATGTAGCCATGCACAATCATGCTCCCATAGCGGCAGTACTTCTACTGCTCCATCAGCGGTTGCGCTATCTACACCCAAACATGGCAGGCCATAGGGTCATGTTCCTGGGTGTCCTCATGAAGGGAGCTCATCCAGGGGACATCAGTCACATTCAAGAAGCAGCAGTGCATCTGACCATGGCATAGAAATGCCAGTGCAACTCCTGGCAGAGCCAGTTTTCATGATCAGGTATGACAGTGATGGACTTACACTTCGACCATGCATGGCTCGCACCTGTCCAACATAAACTGGAACAAAAATAAACTGTTGAAATCACCATGAACGAACAGAAGTCCTTGCTGAAATATCCAATATTTTATTTGACAATAAAAACAGAAGATGAGCGCTTTCACGTGCTACCTGCACGCTTCTTCAGATCTATCAGTATGAATTTACAAAGGCTTTTTATAGCAAAACCAATTGTCTTATTTGAACTAATAATACAATTAGGATCTAAAAATCCTTTAGCATCCTGCACTAAAGAAACTTAAAGTGCTAGTACACATTTATCAAAATAGCGTTGCAAGTAGTTTATATCCTATATACAATGGCTAAAACATGCTCATCCATAAATACTTAACAAAAATTAAAATAATATATAACAATACGTATATGCTTATAGATTATACCAGAAATGAATCATCTATAAGTATTCTGCAACATCTAACTTAAGAACATGTCAAATTACTAATAAAATGATATTCAGGATAAATAGTATCCTGATATACTAGAGTTGATGTCAGGTTGATGTCAAAAAAAAAAAAAAAAACAGATATAACTAACATCGTAAAGACTAAAAATCTATATGAAGAAAAACATAAAATAGGCTTGAACACAAGCCTGTGATGAATACTAAAGCATAGACATTATACAATAAAATATGTCAATCAAAACAATACATACAATATTTATTCAACGACTTAAGAATGCAACTTATGTCAAAATACTGGACAAAATAGTCAAAAGACTATAAAAAGAAGTAAATATATTAGACATAAAGTTTTAATGGACATATATGTGTTCTATCTATTAACATTGTTTTCTAACACAGGTTTTAAAGAAACATAATGATTCAAACCTGTTCGTTCATGGTGATTTCAACAGTTTATTTTTGTTCCAGTTTATTTCTCTCTTTGACTGTTGACTCTTTAGGAGGTTCGCGATATTATTTTGCTCACCTGTCCAATATACCAAGACATAGAGCTAGCACAGAGCTTGGCTGTGTTCATGCAGACATACAACAATTTCACCTGGAGGACCCCTACAGACACACAGACAACAGTTACATGGGTCAGCCATGAAGCTTAAAGCTCATTTTGTTTCACTGGCCATTTGTTACTTTATCTAGATTTCTGCCTGCTTCTCTTTCTTACTCACACACACTCACTGACCTTTTGTGTCAGCCTAGGCTTCCTGCCATCCCCACACAACACCCTGTGCAAGTGATGATAACTGTGTCATATCCCTGTTTTCTATATTTTGGATTCAGGGATACATAATATTTGTGTCTGATGCTCAGGGTGCATAGCTGACTTAGTAGTTTACCTTCATATCATCGATCACATATGATCGAACGGCCACATTGTCAACTCATTTCCGCGAATTCGAAACCACAACACTTTTAAATTGTCAAATTAGTGTCGAATTTCAACATTTCCGGCTGTGCCACACCTCCACACCAGTGCTACCGTGGGTTAAAAAGGGGGTGAGATTTAGCCATTCGCATATGTGGTTTTCGTCGTTTGGGATGTTCGCACTTCGGTGTTTGCAAAAGCGGGGTCGACCATATTGAGATTGCCATTATGAAGGTAAACCAACTTAGTGCTTAGTATAGCTGCATTTGTGATGTTGAATTGGTAATTGTACCTTTGACTTATATTGGTCTTAGACAGTTAGCCAGTTGATAGCATCAAACATTTTTTGCATCAGTATTCTTAATGATCTTGTGAGGGTCATGAAGTCTGAAACTGAAATGTGTCTCATTACTTTAGAAAGCACTCCTATTATTTTCCAGTACAAAAGTATGGTGCTAAATTGAGGACATTCGGTGACCATCAGTGCTTTTGAGAGGTATGACTGTGTGAATCTTTGATGACTATGGCCTACTACTTCATAATAGACACATGTAAGTCACATAACTCTCTGATGTCACATTAACGTAATTTCTGTACAAATCACCCACCTTTTACTTGCTTACACTGCCAAGTAAAAACATGCACGGATATGCCATTCATTTGTATTATTACACAATACACTCCAGATTCAACATTTACCTTGTAAATCCAGCATTTGAAACAGTTTTAGTTCAGGGCTGACTCTGTCTGATGCCAGCAGTACACAGCCAATACATGGGGAGGTAAAGGTTGTGAGAGTTGCCTGGCATCAATGCTACTATATGTATGTGCATAGGAGAAAGGTTTTAGGCCCTTAGGTGGTGAGAGACTGTGCTATGCGTTGGCTGTTAGCCAATGGAAGGGCATATTGAGCCCTGCTACATCTGCCTACACCCACAGCAGCAGATGGTTCCCCCTCTGACTCCTCACCTGCGTGTGGCTGTGGTGACCTTGCAATTGCTGGTAGGATGTGTGTCCCTTTCCTTGTTGAACTTGCTGAAGCTGTTTTCACAGAATGATGATGTGTAGCATGACATATACAGTGAATATTTCAGTACGTGTATGTGGATTGTACTGCAGAGCTCCTCCAGATGTATCTAGGAACCGGAAGCGCAACTTCAGCAGTCCAAACACATGCTCTATGATATATCTGGTATGAGTATGCACCTCATTATGATGTTATTCAGCGGGTGTGTGTGCATTTCTGATGGGTGTCATCAGCTACAGTTCGAATGCATAACCTGCTTCCCCCAGTAAATGATTCTGTGAGATAACCCACCTAGGGAACATCTGATACAGTTCGGAGGGGTTACACATGTGAGTTGTGGTAACTGCCTGGATTGCCAGCACACATGTTCAAGATGATACCCTTGGGATTACACATGACTTGGCAGTTAATAGAAAAGCCCTTTCTATTTATGTAGAGCCTTCCCTGTTCCCCAGGTGGTGCCTTAGTACTTCAGGGTAGTGTGCTACAGGGTAGAATTCCTGCATATTTCTGGACCTGTCTTCAGGAGTATGGGGAAAATATATGTGGTCACTGGCATATTGCAGCATAGCATTCAGGAAATTATGGAGGATCCTGGATGCTGATGCCTGTGACACCCCCAGCATGTGCACTGTTGGTCTCTGAAAGATACCTGTAGCTAAAATTCTAAGCGCTACATATACCTTTGTCTCCACTGGTATGGGTTCCCATCTCTTTGCTCTAGCTCTGAGTTGAGGACAACAGAGGTAAACGGGGTCTGAAAACTCTTCTCCTTATTGGCCTTGGTCTATTAACAGCAGCAGCAGCATAGACTTTAGTCTGTTGCACATATACATGAAGTAAAGCAACAGTAGCCCCTAACACTGCTTCTGTGTAGACTCCTTTCTGTGGCTTTATTCCAATAGATTTTGAAATTCACAGGGAAAACCAACACAGTTACATTATAGCTTGTTGAATAGCTCCTCCCACTTTGATTGGTTGACTAGCATACAATTCAGCTGCTTTTGCTGTAATTAGTATGACACAGTGTTTACCTTGTTTGTGCAGCTCAATCTGTGGATCCACTTACTGAATATAAAACAATCCGCTACCATGTGCGCGCAGTGGCACGATGCACACACGGTATAAATGGACCATGTAGGCTTTATTGAATCCGGCTGAATATCACTCCCCTGTTAGAGAAACTTGGAAACAAGCAGTAACATGGATCCTGTAGGGGGACAAGTCCAGTTCTCTACCCATGTAGGGGAGTCGGTCTTCTGATTTCAAACTTTTTTAACATTTCAGCATTTTGACATTTCTATATTGTACATTCAGTATTATAACTTTCAGTCTATTTCTTTTCAGTAAGTTGATAATGACCACACAGAAGCTATGTTAAGCAAGTTCAGAAATAATTTAAAGACATTTTTACTATTCTTTGTAGCTACATTGCAGTTTCTCAGCTTGTGAGCATAGAAGACTTAGATAAATTGTTATCTTTATTACTTGTAACTTGAGTCATTGGTATATGATAAAATGTATCGGGAAAGTGCTTTATTTAATATTTGCTTTTCAAAGTGTTAATTTAGACATAGCTCAACATATATGGTAACACTAGGCTTACGGACTAGGCTTACAGTCATGGTTCTTTCTTTTCCTTGCAAACACGTGTCACTAGCAGACTCATTTAAGGGCAATTGCAGCCTCTCTGGATCTGTACATATGGAAATAGATCCTGCTAATTTAAACATTGCCTTAACTTCTGTACCTTTTATTAAATTGCTTTGCCATTCCTACACCATAACTAAAAATAGAACAGGAGCTCACCAGCTAGTCCATGTCATTCATAAACTGACAAGCATTGCATAAAATGACACCTTATGCTTCTTTTGTTGGTGTGACATTTATGAAAATCGGTTAAAGGAAATACACAGCCTAGTTTGCTTGTCTGGACATTCCCCGACAGCATGAATGGCAAATACTAGTAGTTTAAGATTTTTTTTTTCTTTGTCAGAACATGTCAGTTAATGCCATAATAATGCAACCTAATCATGACACCAGTCATGGAGTGAGAGATCAGATTTAACAACACTCTAAAAGAGTTCAGGGTGCATTTGACACTTATACATTGTCTATACGTTGCACTGGCTTCTTTAATGGCGCACTTATAATGACAGAATTTCTTATTCGCTCTTTTTTTCAGATCATACAGTTGTAGCAATTTTTTCAAGTGAAGTATTTAGTGCTGGCAATAAAATGTTTTCATTGATTGATAGAGAATGCCTGTGTAAGTTATGTCTATTTGAGTACAGGCCAAGGGAGAGAAGCTCTACTGTGAATAACGCATTTAATAATGTGTAGAACAATTAATTACAAAACCTATGATAAACTAAATTAATGATCCATGCAGTTATATGGAAAATATACTAAGTAAAACATTTAAAACTTTTGTAGCATTTATAGTCATCTCTACAAACGCACACACACACACACACACACACACACACACACACACACACACACACACACACACACACACACACACACACACACACACACACACACACAAACACAGACACACGTTCTGATTGAGGGAGAGACTAGCTGGTCAACAGCCACAGTGGCAATAATAGAAATAAATAATTAAATACAATTTTTATTAAATTGAAGTGGTACTTTCGAATGTGTGCAAACACAGCATGCAAAATAATGACTGCTGTTTTATTACTTTGGAAGTTTTTTTGCTACTACGGCCAGTGAAAAAATGTTAATGTCTGCATTAGCAGAAGGAACTCAGGTGATTACCTTGCAGATGGTTCTGGATATCTGAGGTAGCACTTGGGTGATCACAGAGCAACACGTATAGTACCTGCTTGGGGTGAATGAGTTAAAGAGTGGTATCCATAACTAACTTTGCAGTGGTGGAACTTAAACTGCTCAGATGTGGTGAGTTTTAAGTTAATGTAATTTAGAGTAATCTGTTTGTCTATTATGCCATTGCATTAATAACTAATATACATGAACAGCAATTTAAAAAACAGATCATTTGAGCACCCTACAATCCTGTGGGAGGAACCAAGGAGATACTCCCTCAACAAATCCACATGGACACAGAACTGCACATTTGTGTACACAGTCTTATTGTCCCTGTGTATATATATATGTATATATATATATATATATATATATATATATATATATATATATATATATATATATAGATACACAGACACACAAACAAAATGACAGAGAGAGAGAGAGAGAGAGAGACACGTTCATACACACACATACACACACACACACACACACACACACACACACACACACACACACACACACACACACACACACACACACACACACACACACACACACACACACACACACACACAAACAATGGTACAGAGAGATACGCATTCATTGGCACACACACACACACACACACACACACACACACACACACACACACACACACACACACACACACAAAATTGTCTGAGCTAACTGACAGGGAAAGCTGAGTAAAGCATAGTCACTATAGTCCATATTTCTGTTCTACTCAGCCTTCTTTGTCAGGTAATATAAACTATTGCTGTAAACACACACACACAAACACACACACACACACACACACACACACACACACACACACACACACACACACACACACACACACACACACGCGCGCGCACACACACTGACACAATAAGCAGTCCAGCATCCATATTATTCCATTAAACAGATGCATATTGTCCTAGTATCCGTAAGTGTAAAGGCATACAGTATCATACAAACACACACACAAACCCCCTAATACTTAGGGTCCTGATGAAGAGATGAAAAGTCAGCAAGCAAAGGAGAGTAGTAGCGCTGAAATTGAAGCCATCCTCAAGTCTTGGTAAGTACCTTCGTGAGGTGGACCCTTCTTTTCACAAAATCTCACCAAGGCGACACTGATATATAGACTGTATTTATATAGCATATATCATGGACAGAAGTAAATCAAAAATAAAAAAAGATAGCTGGGTGCACAAGACCCAGGATAAAAAAGATCCCAATCCTGGAAGGTGCACTGGTGCCAGGACTGGAAAAAATGACAGTGTAGAATCCTCAAAATATGGAAACATTCCTACAATAGGGCCAGGCCAGACTCAGGGGGAGGATGGCCCCCCTGCTGTAGAAGGAAGCAGCAGTCCACAAAAACAACAAAAATTGATTGGACAAAGAAGAGTCATAAAGATGATAGAGTGGGCTATTGAGGATATGAAAGAAATTATGTATTGTTACTATTATGTAAAAAGCCCCGAATTTCCAGACACAAGATATACCAAATGATTAATAGAGAAATTAGAGGAAAGAAAAATACTTCCGCAGGAAAAACTGTCACAAGCTTCAAATAAAAATTTGTGTTCGTTAATACAACAGACTTTTGAAAAACAGTATATAGATCAAGAAACTTTGAGCTCTTTGGAAAAAGAAGCCTCTGAGGAAGGGAGAAAATATAAACAACAAAACCTAGAGATATTTGAAAAATATAAAAAAGAAATATGAACATGGGAAAGAAAGAGAGATTTGATATGGTGCAATATTTATGCAAAGGAAAAAGCCTATAGAGAAGGCAGTCTCAAGGATATTTAAAGAGAAATACAGGCAAAGGCATCCAGATATGGAACATTTCACAATAAAAAGATTAATAGCAGAAAGATGTAATGTAGAAAAGACAATTAGTAAAGCAGAAGTTAAAGAAATAGAAGTTGAAGTTATGGAGTGCCTGCAAAGTGAAGGATTTAATGTAGAAGGTCTAAAACAGACTACATCACAGCATGATGGAGTGAGTCCCCAGAATAAGGAAAAGCAAGAAGATCAGTAGACACGTGAAGAAGAAGAAATATGGACATGGGAAAGGAAAAGAGATTTAATATGGTGTAATATTTATGCAAAGGAGAAAGCAAAACTAACCAATGCAAAAAGAACACACCAAAGATATTTGAAGAAAAATATAGACAAAGGAATCCGGATATGGAAAGCTTTACAACACAAAAAATAAGAAGACTAAGAGGAAAAGTAGAAAAATAGATTAGTAATGGAGAAGTCGAAATAGAAAGTGAGTTAATGGAACAGCTGCAAAGAGAAGGATTCAGTGTAGAAAATCAAATGCAGAAAGCACCACAACAGGATAGAGCAATAAATATCCAAATTAAAGGGAAACCAGTGGAACAGAAAGCAACTGGTCAGGTGCCATATCAAGATATTTTGAAGCCTTCCACAGGAGACCAGTATAAATGTTCATTTGAAGCTAGACAGCAAGGAAAGGAACAGGAAACTGTGGAAACTCTGATGCAGCCAATGCTGAGGAGTGATAGGCCAGTGAGTTCCCATATGACAAAACAACAGATGACACAAGATGAAATTGAAGTGAATGTGCCACAGGAAGATGCTATAGAACTTTCTACAGAATGCCTGCAGGAAACAGAAAACAAGGGATGTGCCCTCAGTATGGAAGAAAATGAGTTAAGAGAAGAGTTGCTTGACTTAATAGACAAAGACAGATATATCAAGATCAATGAGAGAAACAGACTGCAGAAGGTTAATAAAACCCCAAAAGTTAGAAGTCTGATAAAACAAATGAACACAGTAATTAGGATTGTTCATAGAGATCCATGCAATATAACAGAAGTGAACAGAATATATTACTTTGCAGCTAAATTAATAACTAGTAAAGTTCTACCACAGGAACACAGGGTAGTGAGGGAAAAGAGGGGGTGAAAGCGAATGCCATCATGGAAATATCGAATAGAGAAAACTATAAAGCAGCTAAGACAAGAAGTGTCATTGTTAGAAGATTATAGAAGAAGGAACAGATCAACAAAAATATTAAGAAAGATAGATGTGATAAAAGTAATGTGCAGTATTAGAACAGACCAGGATCTATTATGCACTATTGGAGATAAACTAAAAATTTCAAAACAGGTGGAAAGACTTAGAAGATACGAAGATAAATATAAGGGAAAAGCACAAAATAAGCAATTTATTGATGACCCAAAAAAGTTTTATAGAGAATTGGAAAATAAGGTAAAAATAATTGAAAGACCACCAAAAAAAGAGGAAGTAGGTACATTTTGGAGCAGTATCTATAAAGATCCTGTGGAACATAACAAAGATGCTAAATGGATAGAATAAGTAAAAGAAAGAATAAGAAGTTTAAAGGTACAGGATATGAAATGGGATGAAATAACAGCCAGAGAGATTGAAACAAAGTTAAGAAAAGCCTCTAACTGGAAAACCCCAGGCCCAGATGCAGTACCTAACTTTTGGCTTAAAGTATTAACTTCTTTGCACGAGGATCTAGCCATGAGTAAGAACTATTTATATGCACACCCCGAACAGACACCACACTGGTTAATAACAGGAAAAACAATGCTCTTACTTAAGAGTGAACCTGCAAGCTACCCTAAAAATTATAGACCAATAACTTGTCTTCCAGTGACATATAAACTATACATGGGAACTGACACCGACCAAGTTTATAGTCATTTAGAAGAAAACTCAATTATGACAGTAGAACAAAAGGGCAATAAAAGAAAGTCATATGGAACAAAGGATAATTTGTTGTTAAACAAAGTTATAGTGGCAAACTGTAAGAAGGGGAAGAATCTAAGTATGGCATGGATTGACTACAAAAAAGCACTTGATAGTATCCCACATTCATGGATAAAAGAGTGCTTAAAAATGTATAAGATACACCCTACACTGATTGACTATATTACAGTAACCATGAAACAGTGGCAGACCACTTTGCAATTAAGCCATGATAAAGGACAGATTATTATCCCAGGGATAAAAATCCAAAGGTGTCCATTCCATGGTGACTCTCTGTCACCGTTGCAATTCTACCTTGCCATTAATCTATTAAGCTGTTTACTTAACAGCTTAGGCCATGGCTACAATCTGGCTTCTAGAAAGCAACAAAGTCTAATGACTTCTCATCTTCTCTTTGTCGATGATTTAAAACTGTATAGCTCATCAGATGGGGAACTGAAAGCACAGCTGCAGGTTGTCAAAACTTTTTCAGATGATATTGGAATGTCATTTTGTCTTAATAAATGTGCAAAAGCAACTTTTAAAAAGGAAACTGCAGCACCAGGAAAACATCAGTTTGGGACAAGAATGTGATATAAAAGAACTCAAGCAAGATGGAATGTATAAATACTTGGGAATTGATGAAGGATCAGCAATAAAACATGAACAAATGCGAATAAAGCTCAGTAAGGAGTACTTTAGAAGACTTATATTAATCCTGAAAACAGCATTGCCAGCTAGGAACAAGATCCAAGCCATAAATCAATTTGCTCTTCTTGTCCTAACTTATAGTTTTGGAGTGGTTGACTGGCCCCAAAAAGTGTTGGATAGATTGGATATTAAAACAATGAAGGATGCTTCATGCTCACCAAATTATTTATAAAATTCAGTGTATACCAAGATTATATATTTCCCGTTCTGAAGGAGGGATGGGCCTCCTTGAAATTGATTACATGTGTAGATCTGCAATTGTGGGACTCCGCACATATCTACTGACCTCCCAGGATCCAAATGTATTGAAAGTTTTGAAACATGAGGAGAATAAATCTAAGATGACATCTCTGCTTAATTTAGCAGAAGCATATTGACGTCAAGCAGGAATGGAAATCAAACCAGAAGTAGATAAAAATCAGGCAGCAACTGAATGTGCTAAAAAACAAAAGAAAGAATATAAGGTGAAGGACAAAATGAGAAGACAAGAAATGTGGAAAAACATAAATATAGTTGCAAGTATAGAAAACTTCTGGAAGAGCCTCATGCTGATCAAGAATGAACGCAGGAATGGTTAAGGAGAGGTGAATTCACATCAAGAAATGAAAGGTTAATATTGACAGCCCAAGACAGTGGGCTATGTACACGCTGGTTTACAAAGTCCATTGAACATGTGGGGGAAACAGACATATGTAAAACCAAATTGGAAACAGTAACACACCTTGTTGCTGGTTGCAACGCACTAATGGCAGAGGGACTGTATACTGAAAGGCATAATAATGTGACGAGACTGTTACGCTGGAGATTGTGCAAACATTATGCTATCGAAGTGGCTGAAAAACAATGGAAACATGAGCCACAAAGAATCATAGAAAATTATGAAGTTTATATCACATGGGAAAACCCAATACCAACAGTTCAAAAGATAGATGCTAGAAAACTGGATATAGTGGTCCAAGAAAAGAAGACAAAAGTAGCATTGATCATTGAAATCGCCACACCTAGTGACTACAATGAATTGCAAACAGAGAGACACAAAGTCATAAAATACCTTGATCTGCATGCAGAAATGAGAGCCATGTGGAAGAAAGATATCCAGACAGTTCCAATAGTAGTAGGAGCCACTGATTTTATAAAAAAGAATTTAAAATCGTATTTAGATATGTTACCAATTTATGTAACACCGTACAAATTGCAGAAGGAGTCATTACTGGGTACATTGCGGGTGCTATGAAGATCACTTTTGGCTAACATCAAAGAGTGAAACAATACTAATTTCATGAACTTTAATTGTACTTTCACATAGAAATGGGGTCCATTCCCATCATGGTATTAGAAACCCAAAAGATTTGGAGAAATTAAAAATGACAGACCACCTAATACTTACCTCTATCAACAATTAGAGTAGTTTTAACCTGCTCAGATTTTCCCATTACACTGAACAGGTATAACATAACTAACAGCCACATAAATTTAAGCATTTTGTGCCCCACTTTATATGAATTTTGTATGGTATGAATGATTCTGCCACATAAGTAACTTCTTTTTGAGCTCTATACCAGGATGCACAAGGGCACAATTCCCATAGGCCACAACAACTGACTACCCCCAATTACACGCAACTCAAAAAAACTTACTGTAAAATGAGGCCTATATAAATCACAACCCTGTTGTGTACTTCTGAAAATCACTTTTGTAGCTTTTGTGTAGTATGCAAACTATCTTTGAATTCCATTTAATTCTCAAAAAAAAAACAGATTTGTTTTCCATGTCCTTTCTAGGGCACATCACTGCATCATATTAAACAAATTGAAATTGACCCCTGAAAATAAGCTCATGTACAGTCACCAAACTTGTACCCACAAACTATTCCAAAACAGCAAATGGCCATCATGTTCTAGCTTTCTGTCTTGATACACTACCACTACCTCCCAAATTATGTACTTCAAATCAATAAAACGTTGAACACAATAACAGATAAAAACACATCTAGTTATTTAGTAATCGAATAGAAATCACCAGCCCTGGATGTAAGAGCAACCCCAAATTATCCACAGCTTAAAAATTATGCAAAACATACCTTACACGAGTAGTGTGGGATAGATAGACAGTTTTGGTGAATTTGACATGTCACTTTCTGAGGTGAGCTAGGGTAATGAGAAATAGGGAATTGAATTTTAGTACTGCATCATCCATTGGTAAGGTGTAAAGACTAGATCAATAAAGGGATTGAATAATATTGCTGAAAACATCAGGTTTAAAGTTAGTAAGATTATAGCATTCTTTGAGAGCATACCTCTCAAATGTCCAGATTTTCAAAGAATCTACAGATTTTTAACTCCTACTTTTGGTCTGTCCCTCATAAAATGTGTGGTTTTCTTGCAAGTCATTTAAGGATTGAAGTCATTAAATAATATTAAATAATGACAGACATTTGAGTTTCAGAATTCATAGCCTTCATAAAATACATAATAATATAAAACTTGTTATTCTTGCAACTTTCTGAGTGTATAGAAGCAATATTTAAAATCTGTCCCTATTTCTGGGCTTTGTCCCCAAATTAATTTTGGCTTTGTCCAGATTTCTTGCACTGAGAGGTTGAGAGATATGCTTGAGCAGTTGAACTTTTAAGTTAATGGCTTATTAATATCTAGACATAAATGGGATAGTAGTCACTGAGTGAGTCTGAGAGGGTTCTGGGAGAGCTGTATTGTTTAGGATTTGAAACTAGGATCCAGTCTAGAATGGAGCCAGAATCTGAGGTTTTGTTGGGGTACGCATGGGAGGTTTTAAGTTATGTAAATCCATACAGGTTCATGCTACTTGAAGGATAAAGGTAAAACAAACAGTCGAGGTAACAGTTAAACCAGTAGTGGTAAAGACTTGGATGCTCAGTGTTTTTTTTTTGTTTTTATGGACTTGGATACTGAGTCATTCTTATATTTGAAGGATAGCCTGTTAAAAGGTGCTGCCAGTCAATATTAACTTCACCAAGGATTATAGTTTTATAGGATATGGAATTTTATATCCAGTTGAGGATGTCTTCTAAGTTAGGGACCTTTTTACCTGGAGGAATATTCAGGGCAGTGATACATAGATTTTTATGATTGTTAAGTTTCAGGTTAGAAATTAATATGTCTGCAGATTAAAATGTAGTTGGTACAAAGGATGAAGGAAAGAGAGCATGGTAATTTGAAAATAGGATGGCTACACCACCATATTTTTGCTTAATCTATATGCACATACAATATTATAGCCTGTGGGAAGAATTTCAGACTCTTTGATGTGTGGTTTAAGCCATGTTTCACTGGTTACTTTGTTTAAAATCGTTTAACTTCGCTTGTATTTAAGCGTCGTGTTTGCATTGGTTTGCACTCAGTTTACTGGAGCAGCTCAGAGATTGCACTGCTGCCCTGCGAGCAACTTAGTTGTGCATTGTGATGCACTGATGCAGTTTTCTACTCCTAGCCCTCCATAGAATAGTCACTTTTTGTTAGTCTTACAGCAAAACCTGGTGCATCTAGCCCACTCCTCACTAGTTACTGCAGTATATACCTGTCATAATGGACAGACAGTTCCCACCATTTCTCTCCAGGCACCCTGATTGACATGGATATCCTAAGACAATGTAGCAATTGCCTCATGTATACTGACAACCAGTTACTCCTAAAACAAAGAAATACAACATTTGAGAGATGTATCTATACTATGAATTGGAATCAGTTCTCTCACATAAAAACAAACCAGATATCAAACATGTTGTCAGCACGCACACTTCACCTTTTGCATATAAGCTCACAACACATAAACCCACATACACGGAGGTACTCACAAGAAGCCTACCTAAAGATCAGACACCTCCCAAGCACAAAACTACTGCACACACTGTATAACCAACAGAATCTACTACATATAATAATACAAGCAACAGTGTTTCAGCCAGTAAGTCCCTAAGGCAAAACGCCTCAAAACCAAATCTTTTGGTCATAGGAGATGCCATAGTGAGACACGCAGATGTCCCCCTCACCAGGCTGGACAAGGAGAAGGTCACAGTCAGCTGCCTGTCAGGTGCTAGGATCCATCAGATGACACATGCACTCAAGTTTCTCAACAACAAGTACTGTTATGACTGTCATAGCTCATGTTGAAGTGAATGACTTAAGACGTACCTCACTGGACTATATGAAGAGAGACATTACTGAGCTCTCATAGTATGTGTCCCAGGCAGGTATGTCTGTAGCCCTAAACAGCATTCTACCTTCACCCAAGATGATACCTCAATATAAGCAAAAAATTATTTATTTCAAACATTGGCCTGGGAAGGTATGGTTGACAGACCATGCTGCTTTGCCGGACATGGTCTTCACCTGTTGCCTCTTGGCTTTCTGTTACAGGCAAAGCTACTTGCCTCCCCCATAGTGCCTTTATTAGGCGCAATGTCATAACAACAAAATTCCTGATGTAAAAAATCCACTAGAGACAAACTCAAGGTTATGTTGCTTAATGCAAGGAGTCTAAATCAGAAACTGCTCTCACTGGAATCACTCCTTACCTTGGAAGATGCCAATGTCTATGCAGTCACAGAGACATGGTTCAAGGTCACAGACAGCACCGCAGCTATGCAAGGCTACAATGTCTTCCACACATTCAGACCTCAAGATGAGCATGAAAGAGACAAAGGCAGAGCTGTATCCATCTTCAATAAAGACAAATACACCGCAAGACTGGTCAAACAGTACGACTCCCTAGAGCTACACCAAGTCCAACTAACTGTATGTAAAACCCCCTTCCATGTCATTGTTAGCTCTAGGTCCCCTACCATGAACCACAAGAACCACTCTGCCTACCTGGACCTACTTGAGTCAGTCCCTAGACAGCCAAACACCTTGGTCATGGGTGATTTCAACTATCCTTTGATCAGTTGGGAGTCATATATGAGCACAAACATGCTCACCCTAAAGTTTCTGGACTTTGTTAATACAAATGCTCTGAAACAGATAGTCTGCACCCACACAAGGGGATCAAATGTACTAGACTTAATGCTCACCAACATAGGGGGTCTCTGCACTACCTACTATGTGTTTCCCTCCCTGGTAAGGTCCGATCAAAAATCAGTCTCATTTGAAGTAACGATCATTCCTGAACCCCCCCCTCAAGAGCAAAAAGGATGAAAATTTTCTCCAATGCAAACTAGATCCTCCTAAGTGATAACATAAATAGTTTCAGAATGCCCTGCTACCACTGTGAACAATGACTCCTATACAGAGGTGTACACAAATGCTCTGTATAAACACGTATACAAGTGTATAGACTCAGCTGTGCCAGAATGGATAAAAATAAGGTCCTCACAAAAAAAAACAAGCCACCATGTTGGACATCAAGCATAGACAGGTTATACAACAAGAGGTAGAAACTAATGTCTAAGAACAAGAGGGAAATAACGCAACAGAGGAAGGACACCTTCCACAACATGAACAAGCAAATTTGATATCTTATAAAGTCCTCTAAAGCCAATTATGAAGCTAAACTAGCATTCCTAGATAGGGATAATCACAAGGCATTCCTTAGCTATGTCAAAAATAAGAAAGGGAAGGCCCCAGCTTTGTGCTGAACTAGTTGTGGACGGCACCACTCATACTGACCCTGAGAATATCGCCAACCTGCTAGCAGACAGATTTGGCACAAACATCACCCCCTTGTCCCCACCAGACATACCCCAAAGCATACCTGTCACCTGTCCTCTACCTCGTGTCATCAAAGAACAGGTCATAACAGCACTCTCCATTGCCAAAAACACAGCCTCTATGGGACTAGATAACATCCCAGACTGCCTGTTAAATGTTCTAAAACAGGACCTAGCACAACCACATGGCACTTTCTTCAACCACAGTCTAAGTACTGGCTTTATCCCAGCAGAGTGGAAACAGCAACAGTAATTCCCTTGCACAAAGGGGATCCAACCGACCCTGGGAACTATAGACCCATAAGCCTAACCAACCTTATCTACGAGGCCATGGAGAGAATCATCATGGACATTATCAGCAATGACATAGGTGACCTTCAGACTCTTAACCCAACCCAATTTGGTTTCATTAAGGGAAGGTCATGCTTATTAAATCTGGTGGACTTCTTTCAGAATGTTACCAAAGCCCTGGATGAAGTCAAAACAGTACATATAGCCTCTGTTTGACTTAGCCAATGCTTTTGACACAATTGCCCACTCAGCCATCATTGAGAAACTCACCCAGCTGGGAATTAACCCATATGTCACTAGATGGGTAGCCAACTGGCTCAATGACAGAACATATGCAGTCAAAGTTGGGGCTTTCAATCTACCAGAAGACCAGTTACCAGTGGTGTACCACAAGGATCTGTGCTCGGCTCCCTACTGTTTGGAATCTATTTCTTAGAAGTCCAGGTGAAAATAGATGGCCTGTGGCTTTCCAAGTTTGCCAGTGACTGCAATCTGGTGCAGTCACTGAGTCCCCCAACAGTATTGACATATTACAGAAAGGGCTTACAAAGACAAATGATTTGTGCTAAAGCCATGGACGTAAACTAAATACAAAAAATGTATTATCATCTCTTTTAGCAAAGGAGAAGTCCCAGCAAATTACAATATTACCAGTAACCCCCTTAGCTCAAATCCTATGGTGAGAGATTTGGGAATACATGTTGACAGCAACCTTAGCTTCGATCACCATGTGTCCACAGTGGTAAGGAAGGTCGTCTGTGTTGCACATCTCATATATAAGGCATCGCATCCAGAGTTAAGGATGTTAGAACTCCCCTGTACTCATCCCTCATCAGACCACTAATAGAGTACAATGCTCTCTTCTGTGTGTACCTCACAAGACATCAATAGCAGTGGGACAAACCTCAGGGTTCTCACCAAGAAAATGTAGGGTCTTCAACACATGACCTACATGGACAGACTGAAGGCCCTGTCACTGTACTCTGTACCTTATAGGCTGCTGAGAAGCAACTTGTGCCTGGCCTACAGTGCAGTCTCTACCCTGCCTTAATGGAAATGCTGCACATCTGCAAGTCAAATGGGACAAGATTCATTCACTCTAGGGATCTTAACCTAGCCTGCGACATTAACAGGACATGCTGGAGAGACAGACACGTCTCCCAGAGATTTCCACTCCTCTGGAATTGTTATGGCTAGGCTTGTACAGGGGATAGGGCCGATAGCCTAGTACCAGCTTATGAACTTATGGAACAAACTCCCAATTCACGTAAAACAGAGCTTCTCAATTACCTTATTTAAGCATAACTAGAACAACTGGATGGAAGACTGTAAATTTACCCCAGGGGATGTCACCTATGTTCATCTTGGATAAGGGCAGTTGGTGCTGATCATAGACTCGCGCTGCAAATATAGACCATACAACTTGGTCAATAAGGGAACAAGGCCCTTGGGCCAATAGCCTAGTAACCTCCTATGAACCTATAGGATGACAATGTCAGGACAGTAATGAGAGATCTATGAGTGGAATTCTGTTACTTTGTTAACTATACTTGGATGCTGATGGAATAGATTTTTATGTTTCCTGGGAATGCAGATGTAGAAGAGGTAAGGGAGGAAGGTAGAGATTAGGTGTTCTGGCCTAGGATTAAGGTTTATCTCATCACAAAGCCTAATAATTTGGTATTGTAAGTAAAGTAAAGGCCATAATAGCAAGTTGGTGTTGGGCTTATATTTAAGTTTAAAAGAGTAGATAGTAATGAAGACAAGATTTACATTTGTAAAGGAGATAGGGTGGTAACTTAAATAAAAACAAATATTTGCAGTCACTATAATGGAGGCCCATGTGATATATGTAAATGACCCCTTAAGGACATCAAGTGTTCCAGCTGCATGGCTTTTGAATGTACATTACTTTTTTACTTTTTAAGTCTTTATGATTACATTCGGGCCAAAAAAGCCAAACACCACTAGCTGAGGACATGAATGTTTCAGCCTTTGTATTGACCTTGTCAGAGTGAATGTCTCTTAAATGTGTTGTAGTATCACACAGTGAAAACTCTAGCTTAGCTGAGTTTTTCTTGCAGTTTTTACTGAATAGTTTGTTTGTGTAACCATTTTACCCTTTGGTTTGGATGTTGGTTGGGATATGTTGCAGACACCTTAATCTTTATGGGTATCAGCTGAGTTTAAAGACCCTGTGTTTAAGAAATATAGCCAGATTATCCACTTATGCTGAGCTTATCAGTTCAATAAAAATGCTGAAACATGCATGTCCAAAGCTAATGGGGTTTGGTTGTACTACCTTGACTGTAACCATAAATAGTTAAAAAGTAAAAAAGTCATGAACATTCAGAAGCCATGTAGCTGAAACACTTTACGTCCTTAAGAGGTCATTTGCATATATCCCATGGGTGCCTTTTACAGGAGGTTTAAGGTATCACACAGTGAAAACCCTAGCTTGTTTTTTTTCTGTGACCTTTCTGTCATCCAAAGGGGATACTATAAGGATTTGCCTCCAGCAAAAGCAAAAAAGAAGGTTTCCTATATAAATGATGATTTGTTCAACTTTCATTCTAGGCACTGTCTCTCAGCAACTAATTATCTTCTTCATAATGATCACACTTCACACATTCTAACTGATTTAACAAGAAAGATTTTAGCATAAATTACTAGAATATAAAGGACAAATAGTTTGGAGCATCAGCCAAAAGATGTAAGCGATGCTGTGCTGACACTCCCTAATACCCCCCTGAGTCCTTCTTTAAACAGTCCAGTCATTGTCAAGGTGAGTGAAAAACTTCATTCTCTGCTAGGAGGATGTTACAAAATCTTTTATCTTCTTAATTTTGAAAGACTTGCATGACACTTAGGATGCACTACATATGTCCAAATCTCCGCAGGCCCTTCCTGTGTTAACACTGACACAAACTGTTTTCCAGGTTGCAAATTATGCAGCTTTATGGTAAGTTTCTCAAAAACAGAGTACAAGTGTTATACTGTTAAGAAAGCGAACTGTCTTCTAATTCATCTTCATGCTCCATTTTGCACCTGCAGTTCATCTACAAGTTTTTTTTTTGTCATGGCTTCTGCCTTTCATTTATATGTATCATTTTATACACCTATGACAGAGTTTGTACTCTGCTCACTCTCAAGCTTGCATTTTCTTTATTCTTCAGCATGAATTTTCATTTGTTACCAGGACCTTCTCTTTTGAAGGACCTAAAGCCTGAAATTCTATTCCTGTAGAGATATGAAAACGTCCATATTTGGCTTACGTTCTCAAATCTTTGAAAATATATCTTCACTTAAGCCTAGTGCAGTTCTTTTAGTGCAATTATTTAAACATAACCCTGGATTCCCGGTCAGCATTCATGCACCTCAGTCTGTCAGATAAATTGGTTTATGATCACTATATACTACATACATCACTGTTTTATTCTGTATTCACATTTAAGGGCAAACCCTAACTGCCCTCAGACTGGAAAACTATCCAGCATCCCTACCCTGCAGACACTACTATGCTGTGCAATGGAGTCGAGGGTCATTTCTTTATGAGTCAAACATCCTGTCAGCTATTGTGCATATCTGTGTCACTGTGGGGGTCCACAATGCCTCAAAGCTATCCAAACGCACCTTTGCATGCATAACAATCACCAGCTTGGTGGCACAAACTGATGATCCAGTGCTGTGTACTGAGTACCTGCATATACTAGATGCCACCACTGTAGCAAATTGACCAGTTCATCCCCCCAAGATTTTATTTATTGATTTATTTATTTATCATTTATTCACCTGGTAAGTGGACTGGTCTATGGCTCACTTTCAGCCACAAGCCAACCCCAAAGAGCAGAAAATAAATAACAGTGTTTCAATCAACAATATTATATAAAACATGAATACATAAAAAATTCAGAACATTGTAAGATTGACTGCAAATAGAGTAATATTAAACTATCCAGTTGGAGTACATTGAAAAAAAAAGAACTATACAAAATACAAGCTAAGATGTGCATAAAATGCAGTGCAATCATACATATAATACATAAACTCCTATATGCATCTGAAATATTTGCATGCAAGATGCCACATTAGGAGGCTGAGAAAGGTTTATTAAATATATTCTAGTATATGGGATGATAAGTTACCTAATTATTGCCATGCTAGAAGTTGTAGAGAGATTCACTAAGGAGATGCTCTTTACATCCATCTTTGAAGCTTTTAATGGTTTCTACATTTTTTAAGTCTTTAGGCAGGTGGTTACAGGTGGGTCTCTTTCCTACAGGAGTTTTAAATGGAGGGCATACTAGAGTGAAACTGTTGCTCTATGTACTTCAGTGTATAACAGTTGTTCTGTAAAGGTAGTTTCACTCTAAAAGGAGGGGCAGTGACCATGTTTTAGCACCTTGTAAATTAAAGTACTTAGAAGAAAAGTGGCCCTATGAAGCATTGAAAGCATATTTGTATTTTTTTAGCAAATTGCAATGGTGTATTTGGGGGTCTGCTAATAGAATTAATCTGCAGATTTTACTCACAGTAGTCTGTATTCTGTGAGTATTGTGGGCTGCATGCATAATGAGAAAGGAAGTCCAATTTCAAGACTGGGTGCTAAAATATTTTTAACAGTTGCCATGTGAGCAGCAGAAGAAAGGAAGTAACTGATCTTGTAATATAACCAGAAGCAAACCAAGCAAAACCAGGAAAAGTAGTTCCAGGACCGTGAAATGGAGACAATGATTCGTAAAAAAGGCAAATCCTTTATTCCGTTACCAAGTGATAAAAGTCCAAGGTCAGCAAATTGAAAACAGCAAAATCAGACAAGCGCTTTCGCTTGGGTAATACCAAGCTTTTTCAAGTCAGAAACAGTTTCCTTCAAAGAGGCGACTGTTTAAATAAGGTCTTAATTAGTCACATGCTTGATTACAGCTGAATTTCATTAAAAACAATTAAAAATGTCATAAGCAGATACCTAAGCAAATAGTTCGAGGGTGCATAAATTAACTAAACATCAACATTGCTTATACATAACTAGTGGACCAAATAGATGTTATGATAGAATTACATACTTGAATTATCCAACAAAAAGAAGACACAATGTTAAAAATGTAAATAAAAATATGAATAGAGACTGTGTGTGAGCCAAGTGAGTTTAAGATCAATACTTAGCATAGGCTCAGTATTGAAGCTTAGAAGGGCTAGGCTGTAGCATGTCTCATCACATTTCCACTACTCCACACACTGTTTCATGCCCATTTCACACACTTCTTACAACTCACTAAGCAGATGACATCTATCTGCATTACAATACCAATTTTCAAGACTGACACAACAGTATTATACGGACCCTCATCTCACACAGGATTGCTGATCTTAAACTCACTTGGCTCACACACAGTCTCTATTCATATTTTTATTTACATTTTTAACATTGTGTCTTCTTTTTGTTGGATAATTCAAGTATGTAATTCTATCATAACATCTATTTGGTCCACTAGTTATGTATAAGCAATGTTGATGTTTAGTTAATTTATGCACCCTCGAACTATTTGCTTAGGTATCTGCTTATGACATTTTTAATTGTTTTTAATGAAATTCAGCTGTAATCAAGCATGTGACTAATTAAGACCTTATTTAAACAGTCGCCTCTTTGAAGGAAACTGTTTCTGACTTGAAAAAGCTTGGTATTACCCAAGCGAAAGCGCTTGTCTGATTTTGCTGTTTTCAATTTGCTGACCTTGGACTTTTATCACTTGGTAACGGAATAAAGGATTTGCCTTTTTTACGAATCATTGTCTCCATTTCACGGTCCTGGAACTACTTTTCCTGATCTTGTAATATAGTTTTAGTTGATCAAGGACTTTATTAGTCAGAAAATCTGTGTTTGTGGTAAAGGAAAGGAATGGTAATGGTAGCGTTGAGTATTAGGCCTAGGTACCTCTGTTAAGCAACATTAAGACTGATGATCTAGCATCATTCACTCGTCCCCCCTCCCCTACCAGGCTTCTCGAACACCTAAGCAGCTACTCAAATTTTATTTTCTATATCATGGATCCGAGTCAAAAGGTTGTGATAAAATTTAGTGACTCAGGTGTAACTTTGAATGATATAATTAGATACTTCATTATTACTAAGGAGGGAGAGAAAGAGAAAAAGTGAGGGAGAGAAATTGTTAGAAAAAAATCGAGCATGAGGCTGTCTTGTTTGGTTGAATCCAGAAGTTATCAGGCATGCATGGAACACAGCACAAAGGCAAAATAACCACTGAACAACTGACATAAGATAATAAAATAAAGCAGAAGCAATATCAAACTGATGAAATAAAAGGAAATAAAAATAACTATGTTGGCTGTTGCGCAAATACACTAGGTGGAAAAGATATCAAAGAAATGAGGAATGTTGACGGATATTGTAAAATATTGAGGATTTAACACAGGAAAATGGAAATTAAGAACAATACATGTTAAAAAAAGACCATAGAAATAATTTGGGTCAATACAGATAATACACAGTTCAAATACAAAATTCCCCGCAAATATATAACTAATACTTAATACATTCACAATAACAGTATTATGCTAGTATAATATTAAAAACCTGTTCCCAGATTTTTGGGTTATTAATATTTTTGTTATTTTGCTTCAAGAGTAATTTATGTGCTAATATATGCCTTATTGCTACAAGTTTAAAATTATCCCATGATGTCTTATCTGGTTCTAGCTTTTTCCTGGAATAATGTCAACTTTCATATGGAAGCATTTTATGTAGATATTGTATATATGTTTTTTTTTTTATGGTAGCAGTAGTGATTTGTGTTAGTAGTTTTTTTTTTCTAAATTTGTGTTTGATTTCTATTGTGTATGGAAAATATTTAACAATAAAAATTTATTATTAAAAAAAAAAGAACAATACAGGTTGCAGAAGCTGTCTGTAGAAAGCTGGAATTCATTTGGCACTGAAACTTTTATTTATTAGATGTTTTGCTGTTAAGTACTTAATAAATGATAAACAGCTGGTAAGTCTAATCATCCGCATGTGTCCATTGCCTACCACATTTCAATGTTTTTAAGATTCTACTGATAAATGTTTGACTTGCTGTGAAAACAGAAAAAAACTTTTCTAATATTTTAACTATGATTTGCAATTACTACACTGAAGTTTTAAAAATCTGTTTTTAAGCCACAATGATTTTCATACCATTCTAATATTAGAAGAAAAAAAAATGTCAAGGGGTAGCATAGAATGTGCATAGTTAACATCACTTCCTTGTCTTCAATGTACTTCTCACATAGGTGAGAAGATGCACTAACATTTTTTAAATCTCTCAAGTTCTACACATGCATTTCACTGTATGTTTCCTAAGTGATCTCTCTCCCTTTTTTTGGCAATAGTCATGAGACTAGTATATTTGTACCAATTCAGCAGATAAAAATCATTTTCCTGACTGAGCTAGTTTTCAATTACAGGCAATAAAAACTGATAAAGCCTACATTTACTTTAACTTTGTTGTGTCAATTGGCATGAACAAACTTGCTGAGAGAATCATAGCATTTATACTCTGCTGTCAAAAAGTACCTTTTTTTCAGAACTGTCTGACAAAGCTATTACAGATTTCTAGAGGAAAGCTGCACCTCAGTTTTCATTTCTGGCAGGTTAACTTTAATAGTTTTAAAAGATACACTGCCATGTAATGTCCTGAAAACAGAGATTTCAATTTATAGGGCTGAGCCTATCTTATTCTTATTCTATTACACAAGTACCAGAGATCCTTGGACTCTCTTTCCTGATGCTGTGAGAGTGCAGAGTAGCATTTGCAGCTCTTTCATTTGGAGGCATTTACTGAAAGGCTTTAAAAGAATCAACATTTCAGGGGATCAATGTCAGCCAAAAGCGAAATATGTCAAATAAAACATCATTTTTAGAAGCCTGTGAAGCAGGGCTTATTGGATCAGTGGTCAAAAAGGACATAAAATAAATCTAAGAAAAACATATGCTAACCATGACAGTATATATATATATATATATATATATATATACATATACATACATATTGATTCCAGGTTTATACATTTAAATATATATATATATATATATATATATATATATATATATATATATATATATATATGTGTGTGTGTGTGTGTGTGTGCATGTGTGTGTGTGTGTGTGTGTGTGTGTGTGTGTGTGTGTGTGTGTGTGTGTGTGTGTTCCCTTCAGAATCTCGAAATCCAATAACATTACTCATAAAAAAATAGCACGGCAAAAATTGGAAAAACTTTTTAGCAAATACTGATAACTTCTCATGGATAAAATGATCGTTTATCATGGATGAATGTAAATATTGTATATAGCTTCATTATTGTTTTATTGTATTTGTTATATGTACATTTGCGTATGTTTATAATGAAAACAAAATAAAAATGTTTTTGGAAAAAAAAAGAATCTTGAAATCCTAAAACTTCAAAATTCATATGGTCGAGACCATATGATCAAAGTTTTAGAACTTTGACATTCTGAATGGAGATCTGCATACAGCGCGGAATGGGAGATTTCCCTTTTCCTCGCTGAAGTGCGATCTCGAGAGTTGGTATATTTAAGTAGCGGGGGGGGGGGTGCAGGGGGAGCTTGGACTCCCTGCAGAAACATTTAAAAAGCTGTTCTTTTTTATTTTGGATTTGTTTCGAAATCTCGGTATTCCGAAACATTGATCATATGATCTTGATCATATGAAATTCGATGTTTCAGAAATTTGGGATTCTGAGTGAATATATATATATATATATATATATATATATATATATATATATATATATATATATAAAATATGTATACACATATACATATATGCGTGTGTGTGTGTGTGTGTGTTTGTATATGTATATATATATATATATATATATATATATATATATATATATATATGTGTGTGTGTGTGTGTGTGTGTGTGTGTGTGTGTGTGTGTGTGTGTGTGTGTGTGTGTGTGTATAAATATAAAATCTACTTTGATAGATACACACAGATATTTCTATAATATTTATGTACTATTGATAAGCTTTGCTACATAACGGCTAAATAAGTAATTTCCTCAGGCTTCTATGCTAATATCTTTTCAGTATAGGCTTAAATGGGAACAAAATACAATTTGCAAAGCTGCATTACAACATTTAAGAGACATAATTATTAAACAAAGTTACCGCTGTATAAGTTTGTACAGTAGTGCAATGTACACTGAAAGCATTCTGTTTGATAAAATGGCCTTGGTTTGTGGGGTGCATGTATCTACAGTATATATATATATATATATATATATATATATATATATATATATATACATATATATATATATATATATTACATAAACCAAGTCTGAGATGGCCATTTCCCAGAATATTCCCTTTTCTCTATTGTATGGTGATCTCAGAGTTGGTATATAAGTTCAGATAGTATGGGGTGCTTGCCCCCCCACACACACACATTGGGGATGCTGGGGGGCTTACACTCCCTGCAAAAAAGAAGTTTAAAGGAGAAGAGTGGTGTATGAGCTTCATTCTTCTCTTGGATTTTATGGCTTTTTTTGGTATGTTGTCATATGACATTTCAACTGCTGACATTTTAGTGGGGAGCCATGCACACATATTATCTATCTATCTATCTATCTATCTGTAGGTTCACCATCAAAATGTCAAAGGCAAAACAGTTTTTAAGCAAAAGACTGAGCTGCAATGTTGAAAAGGAGAGAAGTTGCTGTCTAAGAGTAGGAAGGAACAGTCTCAAAACAGGAAACACTCCCTCCTCAACTTAAACAAAAAAAATAAGACTCCTAGTGAAGTCCTCCAAAGCTAACCACAAATCCAAATTAGCTTCCCTAACTAAGGATAAAGCCTTTCTAACCTTACCACAAAGGTAAGGCTCAGATTTCCACTGAACTCAAGTTAATGGTACTACATATATAGAACCTACAGATATAGCAAACCTGCTGGCTGACAGGTTTAGTGAAAACTTCAGTCCCCTGTCCCTGCCACATATACCCCAAATCATCCCTAACACCTGTTCCTAACCTAGTATCCCCAAGGAGAAGGTCTTAAATGCCCTCTCCAAGGCCAAAATTACAGTGTCTATGGGACCAGACAAAATCCTGAGCTGTGTTCTACATGGGTTAAAACAGGAATTAGCATCACCATTGGGCACACTTTTCAATCACAGCCTAAGCACTGATTTCATCCCAGCAGAATGGAAAACAGCTACTGTCACCCTGTTGCACAAAGGGGGTGCATTCACAGACCCCAGGAACTATAGAACCATTAACCTGACCAGCCTTATTTGCAAGGCCATAGAACGAATCATCATGGAACTTAGTAACAAAGATATAGGAAATCTCCAAATGCTTGGCCCCACTCAGTTTGGCTTTGTCAAGGGGAGATCATGCCTGTTAAAGTTGGTGGACTTCTTCAAGACAGTCACCAAAGCCCTAGACAATGGCAAATCTGTGCATACAGCCTACCTAGACTTAGCCAGCACCTGTGACACAATCCCCCACTCAGTTATCATTGATAAACTCACCTAGCTGGGTATCAGCCCATATATTGTCAGGTGAGTTGCAAACTGGCTCTCTGATAGAACTCATATGATCAAAATAGGGAACTCCATCTCCTCCAGCAGACCCGTAACCACTGGTGTTCCACCGGGATCAGTTCTGGGACCCCTACTGTTTTAAATCTACTTCTCTGAAGTGCAGACTAAAACTAAAGGACTGTGGCTGACAAAGTTTGCTTATGACTGCAAACTGGGAGTGATCAATGAAACCCCTAGCAATATCAACAACTTTCAGGAAGATCTTATGCAGATTAATGACTGGTGCCAAAGTCATGGTCTTAAACATAATGCAAAAAAATGTATTATCACCCACTTCTGCAAGGGTGATGTTCCAGAATTCTACCACAGCAATAGCAATACCATAAGCATACAGTCAGCGATGAGAGATCTGGGCACTCAGGTGAACAGATACCTTAACCTTGATCACCATGTCAGCACAGTGGCAAGAAGGGCATTGTGTATTGCTCATCTCATAAGTAAGGGCATTGCCTCCAGAAAAAAGAGGTTATAACTGCTCTGTACTCTTCCCTCATCAGACCAATAATAGAGTATAATGCTCCCTTTGGTATGTTCCTTTCCAAACACCTGCAGCAATTGGAGAGACCACAAAGGTTCCTTACAAAGAAAATTCAGGGTTTTTGAGATCTGTCTTATGTGAACAGACTGAAATCATTTTCACTTTACTCTGTGTCATACAGATTGCTCAGAGGTGACCTGTGCTTTGCATATAGAACAATCTCTGACCCAGCTTTAATGGAAATGCTGCACATTCACAAGTTAAATGACACACAGGTCACTCATTCAAAGGACCTTAACCTGGTATGTGACATCAACAGGACTTGCTGGAGAGACAGATTTGTCTCACAGAGGTTATCTCACCTTTGGAACAAGTTTCCTATTCACATTAAACAAAGCCCCTCATTGACCATATTTAAGTGCAATTTGGATGATTGGATGAGTAACTGGATAGTCATCCTAGGGGTTCCACCTGTGTCCCTTTTGGACAGGGGCGATAGGTGCTGATTTTAGTGTCTGCTTGAACCATACACCCTTGGGAACAGGAGTTGAACTTGGCTAGGCTTGTAAGGGCCCTGGGGCCACCTAGTAGCCTCCTATGATCCTGTGAAAATGAAAACATCTACCCTAAATGTTGAATGTCAGAAATATGATCAACATTCGACATGGGTCTATATTAGAACATCGAAGTTTAAAAACTTCTAATGTTCTAATATCGACCCCTATTCAGCGAAAGCTGAAAATATCGAAGCAACAGAAAACTGAATGTTTTCCTAGGGAAAGAATTTGGTTGTCCGTATCTGTTGCTTCGGTATTTTCAGCGCTGTGGTGGAAAGTTACAGGTCGGGTTCAGTTAAGTGTGCGATTGAGTGCAGGTTAGGTTAGTTAGGGTTAGGGTGCGGGTTAGGTATGTGTGCAATTGTGTGGATGTGAGGGTTAGGTTAGGTGACTTAGGGTTAGGGCATGGGTCAGGTAAGTGTGCAATTGTGTGGATGTGAAAGTTAGGGTGGATTACGTGAGTTAGGGTTAGGGCTTGGGTCACGTAAGTGTGTGATTGTGTGGACATGAGGGTGAGGGCGGGGTAGGTGAGTTAGGGTTAGGGTGCTGGTGAGGTGAGTGTGAGATAGTGACAGACCTTAGAGTTAGGGTTTGGGTTAAGGTAAGTGGATAGTTAGTGGTGTGTGTATAGTTTAGTGTAGGGTTAGGTGTAAGATTTTAGGTGTATGTGTGTGGATTGCTGTTTGTTTGGTGTGCTTGCGTTGTGTGTATGTGTTTTGGAACAGCAATTTTTTTCCCTAGGAAAAATTTCGCTATTCTGTATGTTCGATGTTTTCAGCTTTCGCTGAATAGGGTTCGATATTAGAACATTCGAAGTTTTGAAACTTCAATGTTCTAATATAGACCCATTTGACATACCAGACTTCTGTTTTCGAAAGTCTGAATGTCTGTTTATGTTTTAGCAGGGGTCAAGCCCCACTGCACACCCCACACCCTCTGCAAATTATATATACCAACTCCAAGACTGCACTACAGTGAGGAAAAGGGTAACTTCCCCATTCCTCACTGTACCTCGATCTCCATTCACAAGGCTGAACTCATAACAAATCAAGCTTTACTTTCTTTATTATGATTTCAGCATTATGTAACTTTGAAAACATGCTTTCGGCCACACACTGTTTGAGAATGAGGCTTCGAAATTTTTATGGCAAACCATATATATATATATATATATATATATATATATATATATATATATATATATATATATATATATCTAAGTTTATAATAAGCATTGAACTAATTCATCTGTGATTACCATTCATTGCCACTAAGATCATCAAAAAAAGTAATCACAAATGGAACCAATAGGTTGATTTGAGATTACCAAAAGTTAAACAAAAACAACTTTTACTTGGAAGTATTTATTCAAGGCATTTTAATGCTGTCTAGCTTTCTATAATATTTCCTGCAGTAAACCCTTGTTGGAGGAGATGTAGCGCTGGTGGGGAGATACGGTTGTGGGCTCCTCTGTGGGGCCTATTCATCACTATTAGAATTCTGCAAGAATATTCAATTAGTTTTCAATAGATTTTAAATGCAGAGATCCTATTTTATTCTGTCTCAGACTATGGTGCACCTCCTCTTTCTGCACAGAGGTCCTGACTGCCACAGCCTCCGTAGCTTAGTACACATCATCTAAACTGTTGCCAAGAAAGCTATCATTCACAGATGAAAATCAGCAGTTCCTACATCTGTATAGGGATGCTGGGACATTTTTATCAAAAGTTATCAAATTCAGTCTAAAGATTCTAATAAATAAAGGAAATTACTATAAAACTCTGAATGATTTCCCCTTGTAGACATGCTGGTCCTTACTCAATGACAGTATAATGTTTCCTCTAACTCTACAGCTGTTACAGCACTCTGTCACCTGGAATCGATCTGATAGATCACTACCCCTCCCTGGGTAACCTTAATAAATGTCTTATCCCTGATCCCCCCTTCCTTACCCTCTATAATACTATATTGCCTACTCTGTCACATTCTTTAACTTGCTAAATTCCAAATATGCCCTATATTTTTATTATACAGATGTGTTGTTCTATCATTTTAATACTGTTTTCGGTGCTCTAAACTCAGGCTAATTATGACAGGAATGTTCATGTTTAATTTGCAATTGGAAATATTTATTTATTTGTTTATTTATTTATTTGCATTTGTTTCCTGTGAAAACGTGATTAGGTTAGAAACTCCTTTTTTGCAAAGGCAAAAGGAGAAAAGCTCCAAAAATGTAATAAACAGTATACAGTATATAGCTGAACTAATATATGTGTAGGATACAAATACATAGTATACAAATGAACACATCTACAAATAATAAACATAGTTATAATAGGTCATTGCATAATGCTTGTTCAAAAGGCAATAGATGATAGCATAAGGAAAGAAACAAAGAGTGCATAAACAGGAGTTGGATATTAGAATAATAATTACGGGAGACGTATCAATATGTAAAATGATATGACCAACTTATCATATGTCTGAGACATGGATGCCAAGAAATTCACTTTGAGAACAAAGGGTTATGACCTATGACCCAGTCATAATTCTTTGTAGTCCATAAAGCTTTATCTTCTCCATGTACCACCAGTTATAGAAAAGAAACAAGTGTAGTAGCACAATGCGTTTTATTGGCTTTCAAGGCCTTTGAAAGCCAGTAAACACTTAACATCTTGCAAGTATCACATTGACACCACACCACCTGAAAACTGATCCTGTAATTAGGGATGTGGGAACCTAGGTTGACAATGACCTGTCCTTTGATCACCACATATCCACATTTGTAAGGAAGTCCTTTTTCTTTGCATAGCTGATATCTAAAGACACTGAGTCAAAATCCAGAGATGTAAGCATTCCTCTGTACTCACCATTCATTAAGCTGATCATTGAGTATAATTCCTTGTATTGATGGATCTAGGACTATTGAACGAAAGTTCAAAAGTCCGAATCCACAATCACCGAACACACTTTAACGAAAGCACTTTCACCAAAAAAGCACTTTTGTTAAAGTGCGTTAAAAAATAATAAATAAATCTACTTTTATGCAGGGGGACAAGCCCCCCTTCACCCCCTACTTGAATATTTTCACTCCAAGATCGCACTACAGTGAGGAAATGGGAATATTCCCTTATCCGCACCATAGTACGATCTCCGAAACAGTCATTCCCCCACGACTCCCTCTAGCTGCAGGCATACTTCCGCAAAAGTGCTTTTTCAGTAAAAAGCACTTTCACGGAAGTATGCCCAGCTATTTGTGCTTCGGTGAAAAGTTCCTTTGGGGATCAGTACCGATCCCGTATTGATATGTACCTGTCCAAACACTTGTCATAAATGGAATGTCCACAACATTTTCTCACTAAAACAATCAAGGGCCCAAATCATAAAAACTATGAAGACCACCTCAAAGCCTTGTCCTTCTTCTTAGTATCATACAGGGTACTGAGTAGTGACCTGTGCTCATGTACAGAGTTTCAGCAGCCCCTATTCTTTCAGCGCTATTACATGTTGGTAAGTCCAATGTAATCATAAACGTTCACTCAATGAATCTCACTCTCTTTTGAAAAATAAATAGAACATGTTGGAGGGATAGGTGTGTACCATGGAGAATACTGCTTCTATGGGACCATTCTTCCACTCCATATAAAACAAAAAACGTCTTTTACTCTATTCAAATGTAATTTTGACAAATACATGGGTAAGTGCAAATTCAGCAATGGTTTAACTGCTATCCCTCATACATAGGAGAAATATGTTAATGTCCCAACATATCCTTGTTTGGCCCATCTCTGGGATATTCATATGCAAAATATAAGAGCTATAAACTACAATGGGAATGTAAGGCTAGGCTTCCTAAGATCCTTATGGGTCAACAGCCTAGTCACTACCTATTAACCCATGAACCAATAATACTGAAAAATAGACAGCAGACAGAAATAAATTACTTTAAAACTTGTTAGCCACTTCTGTGATAAATTCTGAACTGCTTATATACTGAATTTACTCAGTGTTTAATTTACAGCATGGTGTTTAGTTTTACTTGTGGGTCATTGTTTAAAGAAATTCTCATCTATTTCATTTACCACCATTCTTTTTGGTTTATATTGTAGCATAGTATGGATGGCATTCTGATCCCATCATGTATATTTGTGTGTGTGTGTGTGTGTGTGTGTGTGTGTGTGTATGTGTGTGTGTGTGTATGTGTGTGTGTGTGTGTGTGTGTGTGTGTCTGATTCTGTCTATCTATCTATAGCTATATCTAGCTACAAATCTGTATTTTATGCAACCCCTCATCAACAACGTTCACTTAAAGCTAGACAACAAGGGAAGAAATAGGAGACTGCGGAAACTCTGATGCAGTCAATGTTGAGGAGTGATAGTCCAGTGAATTCCCATATGACAAAGCAACGGATGCCATAGAATGAAATTGAAGATAAGGTGCCACAGGAAGATGCTATAGAACTTTCTATAGAATGCTTGCAGGAAGTTGAAAACAAAGGATGTGTCCTTAGTCTGGAAGAAAATGAACTAAGGGAAGGGTTGCTTGATTTAATGTACATAGATATATTAAAATCAAAAAAAGAAATAGACTGCAGAAGGTCAATAAAACCCCAAAAGTCAGAAGTCTGATAAAACAAATGAACCACAGTAATTAGGACTGTCCATAGAGATCCATGCAATATAATAGAAGTCAACAGGATATGCTACTGTGCAGCTAAATTAATAACTGATAAAGTTCTACCACAAAAACACAGGGTAGTGAGGGAAAGGAAGAGGAGAAATCGAATACCATCACTGAAGTGTCGAATAGAGAAAAATATAAAGCAATTAAGACAAGAAGTGTCACTGTTAGAAGACTATAGAAAAGGGAGTAGATCAACAAAAATACTAAGAAAGATAGATGTGATAAAAGCAGTGCGCAGTATTAGAACAGACCAGGATCTGCCATGCACTATCGCAAATAATAAATTAAAAATTTAAGGGCAGGTGGAAAAACTTAGAAGATACACAGATAAATATAAAGAACAGGTACAAAATAGACAATTTAGTGATGACCCAAAAACGTTTTATTGAGAATTGGGAAACAAGGTAAAAGGAATTGAAAGACTTCCAAAAAAAGAAGAAATAGATGCATTTTGGAGAAGTATCTATGAAGATCCTGTGGAACACAGCAAAGATGCTAAATGGATAAAAGAAAAAATAAGAAGTTTAAAGGTACAGGATATGAAATGGGATGAAGTAACTTCTGGCTGACATCAAATATTGAAACAATACTAATTGCATGAACTTTAATCATACTTTGACTTAGTAATGTGGTCCATTCCCATCATGGTATTAAAAACCCAAAAGATTTGGAGAAATTAAAAAAAAAATATCAGGATATGCAGGCAGAAATGAGAGCAATGTGGAAGACAGATACCCAGATAGTTCCAATAGTAGTAGGAGCAACGGGTTTTATAAAAAAGAATCTACAATCATATTTAGATATGTTACCAATATATATGTAACTCTTTATGAATTGCAGAAGGAGTTATTACTGGGCACACTGCGAGTGCTGCAAAGATCACGTCTGGCTGACATCAAAGATTGAAACAATACTAATTTCATGAACTTTAATCATACTTTGACTTAGGAATGGGGTCCAGTCCCATCATGGTATTAGAAACTCAAAAGATTGGAGAAATTAAAAAAGTAAGAAAGCAAACTAATATTAAAAAGCTGCCTCATTTCAGCATTGCACATAACCTCACACATTTCAACAAAGACTCCTTTAGCTCCTATCTAAAGCTCTAACTAAAGCTTAAGCTAGTTGGAATGTTCTAAAATACATTCTACTAGATGACATGGTAACTCTTTTTAATTCTACTTTCTTGAACATCCTAAATTAACTTGCTCCATTCAGAAAAAAAAGACAGGTAGGGCCAAACCTGCCCCCTAGTTGTCTCAAAAGACAAAATAGCTTATAAGACTTAAGATACAGAGCCTGGAATACATGGATATCTAATAAAACATCAACAAATCTCCAGAAATTCATAGAAACCAAACTGAAACTCAAATTAAGTTATATAAAAAAGAATCTATAAAAATCCCAAAACATTCTGGTCCTCTATAAACCAGCTGCACAATCCTGGCCACACCACACAACCATCTCCTATACTTAACACTAACAACAACTTTACCAATTGTGCTGATGCTTTAACTCTCATTTCATTCAGTCAGACTCATCACTACTTCAAAATTCCTCAAATACCAACAACTAAACAACAGCACCACCAGCCATTCCTCTTCACAACCTCTCTTTCCAACCAGTCTCCACTACTTACATAAAAAATATTACTTAAATTGAAATTCACCGCCTTAGCCCCAATAACCTACCTTGTGAATAGCTTAAGATGGCTGTAGAAGCAATAGACTACCCCATCTCAAGTCTAATAATTGCCATCAGTGAAGCATGTCCCTACCCTCTGGAAACAAACCACATTCTCCCCTTCCACAAAGGAGGGCATTCACTTGAACTCTCAAACTACATGCCCATTGCCATCCTCTCCCACCTGTCAGAGATACTCGAAAAATGCATCCAGTCACAACTTTTACCTTACCTTGCACAAAATAACCTCCTCTCCATCTCAGCATGGCTTTCATCCCCACCACAGTACCTCTACCACTTAGTTTAGTTTCACCAACACAGTAAACACAAATAGGAATGACAAAAACTTAGTGTCTGCCCTCTTCCTTGATTTATACAAAGTCTTTTAAATGGTCTGTCACTCAAGTCTCCTACACAAACATCATACCAATTTTCCATAGCTACCTCCAAAATAGAGCTCAAAATATCAAGTGGCAAAAAGACATGTCATATTTCTCCGCCATCCCAGTTGGTGTAGCACAAGGGTCAGTCTTGGGACCCAGTCTCTTTAATATCTTCATCAATGACCTGCATAAAGCCTGTAAAACTGCATCCTTAGTGCAGTACACAGATGATGCCTCAGTAATCAATATTTCAAAAAACATCAACAAACTACAATAACTTACCCAGGAGTCCTTCTCTATAGAAACCTAACTGACATCTGCCCATCTATTTCTAAACCCAAATAGATCCTTACTAATCCCATTTACTCCCAAACAGCTTACAGTCAACAAGACTTCCTTCTCAGTTACCTCATCCAACAAAATAAAAACTGAAATTGTCACACATTAAATTGTTAGGCATCTGTGTAGATGAGAAACAAAAATTTGACACTCACATCCAAAATATAGTGAAAAATTATACCAAAAACTACATTCTCTCTAGACCCAAACCCTTGCTTTCAGACACTATAGGAAAACACATTGCTTCTTCTCTCCTCTTGCCTACTGTAATGTATTTTGCACCCATCCTTAACAACATCCAAGTGACCCTGCTAAATAAACTTGAGCAATGTTACTACAAAATAGCATGGTTCACTACCAACCTTCCTAATAAAATCAACCACTATGCTGCCCTAACGACTCTACAGTGGTTGGAATTTCCACATTAACCTACTCATAATTTTCACAAATCCATAACATTGTGTATAAACCTAAAAGCTGTCCAGCCATCTCCAAACTCGTACAAATACATAACCCTTCCAGGCCACCACGTTCATTGGACAAATACCTATGACGTATTCAAACCCAACAATTCTGCTGGCGAATTGCTACTGTCCCACTACCTCACTAAATCCTGGAACTCCATCCCAATAACAATACAGCAAGAAGGCTCTACACCACTGTTATACTATGGTTCCATAGCTACCTCCAAAATAGAGTTGAAGATATTAAGTGGCAAAAAGACATCTCATCTTTCTTCCCCATCCCATTTGGCATGCCACAAGGGTCAGTCTTGGGACCCAGTCTCTTTAACATCTTCATCAATGACTTGCATTGGTGCACCCACCAAGGTGGACCCTGTTTTTCGCAAAATCTCACCAAGGTGACACTGATATTTAGACTGTATTTATATAGCATATATCATGGACAGAAGTAAGTCAAAAACAAAAAAAGATAGCTGGGTTACACAAGACCCAGGATAAAAAAGTGCCCAATCCTGGTAGGTGCACTAGTGTCAGGACTGGAAAAAATGACAGTGTAGAATCCTCAAAATATGGAAACATTCCTACAATGAGGCCAGGCCCAGGGGGAGAATGCCCCCCCCCCCCATTGTAGAAGGTAGTAGCAATACACAAAAATCACAAAAATTGACTGGCCACAGAAGAGCCATACAGATGATAGAGTAGACTATTGAGGATAAGAAAGAAATTATGTATTGTTACTATTATGTAAAAAGCCCAGAATTTCCAGTCACAAGATATACAAAATGATTAAGAGAGAAATTAGAGGAAAGAAAAATAGTTCCGCAGGAAAAACTGTCAGAAGCTTCAAATACAAATTTGCATTCATTAATACAACAGATTTTTGAAAAACAGTCTACTGATCAAGAAACTTTGATCTGTTTGGAAAATGAAGCATCTGAGGAAGTGCAAAAATATAAACAACAAAACCTGGAGATATTTGAAAACTATAAAAAAGAAATATGGACATGGGAAAGAAAGAGAGATTTGATATGGTGCAATATTTACGCAAAGGAGAAAGCCAAGTTAACTAATATAGAGAAGGCAGTCTCAAAGATATTCAAAGAGAAATACAGGTAAAGGCATTCAGATATGGAAAATTTCACAATAAAAAATTAATATCACCAACATGTGATATGGAAAACATGATTAGTAAACAGAAGTAAAATAAATAGAAGTTGAAGTTATGGAGTGCCTGCAAAGTGAAGGATTGAATGTAGAAGGTCTAATACAGACTACATCACAGCATGATGGAGTGAGTCCCCAGAATAAGGAAAAGCAAGAAGATCAGGAGACATGTGAAGAAGAAATATGGACATGGGAAAGGAAAAGAGATTTAATATGGTGTAATATTTATGCAAAGGAGAAAGCAAAACTAGCCAATACAAAAAGAGCAGCTCCAAAGTTATCTGAAGAGACACACTTTCCCTTCTTCTTCTCTTTCGGCTGTTCCCGGTTAGGGGTCGCCACAGAGGATCATCTGTTTCCATTTCTTCCTGTCCTCCGCATATTGCTCTGTCACACCAACCGCCTGCATGTCCTCTCTCACCACATCCATAAACCTTATCTTAGGCCTTCCTCTTTTCTTCTTACCTGGCATCTCCATCCTTAGCATCCTTTTCCCAATATACCCATCATCCCTCCTCAGCACATGTCCAAACCAACGCAATCTTCCCTCTCTGATTTTATCTCCAAACCGTCCAACCTGAGCTGTCCCTCTAATATACTGATTCCTAACCCTGTCCATCCTTGTCACACCCAGTGCAAATCTTAACATCTTTAACTCTGCCACTTCCAGCTCTGACTCCTGCCTTTTTGTCAATGCCACCGTCTCCAACCCATACAACATAGCTGGTCTCACTACCCTCTTGTAGACCTTCCCTTTCACTCTTACTGGTACCCGTCTATCACAAATCACTCCTGACACTCTTCTCCACCCATTCCACCCTGCCTGTACTCTCTTCTTCACCTCTCTTCCACACTCACCATTACTCTGAACTGTTGATCCCAAGTACTTAAACTCATCCACCTTCGCCAACTATACTCCCTGCATCCTCACCATTCCTCTGTCCTCCCTCTCATTCACACACACACATATTCTGTCTTAGTCCTGCTGACCTTCATTCCTCTCCTCTCTAGAACATATCTCCACCTCACCAGCATCTCCTCAACCTAGTCCCTACTCTCACTACAGATCACAATGTCATCTGCAAACATCATAGTCCATGGGGCCTCCTGTCTGATCTCATCTGTCAACCTGTCCATCACCACTGCAAATAAGAAAGGGCTCAGAGCTGATCCTTGATGTAATCCCACCTCCACCTTAAATGGATCTGTCACTCCCACTGCAGACTTCACCACTGTCGCACTACCCTCATATATATCATGTACCACTTTTACATTCTTCTCTGCCACTCCTGACTTCCTTATACAATACCACAACTCCTCTCTACACACCCTATCATATGCTTTCTCCAAGTCCACAAAGACACAATGCAACTCCTTCTGACCTTCCCTATATTTCTCCATCAACAGTCTCAGAGCAAACATCGCATCTGTAGCGCTCTTTCCTGGCATGAAACCATACTGCTGATCACTAATCATCACCTCCCTTCTTAACCTAGCATCCACTACTCTTTCCCATAACTTCAAGCTGTGACTGATCAGTTTTATCCCTCTGTAGTTGCTACAACTCTACATATCACCCTTATTCTTAAAAATATGTACCATAACACTTTTTCCCCACTCCTCAGGTATCCTCTGACTTTCCAAGATTTCAATAAACAATCTGGTTAAGAACTCCACTGCCATTTCTCCTAAGCAACTCCATGCTTCCACTGGTATGTCATCTGGACCAACAGCCTTTCCATTCTTCATCCTCTTCAGAGCTGTCCATACTTCCTCCTTGCTAATCTGTTTTACTTCCTGATTCACTATCCCCACATCATACAACCTTTTCTCTCTCTCATTCTCTTCATTCATCAGCCCCTCAAAGTACTCTTTCCATCTGCTCAACACACTCTCCTCACTTGTGAGTACGTTTCCCTCATTATCCTTTATCACCCTTACCTGCTGCACATCTTTCCCAGCTTGGTCCCTCTGTCTAGCCAATCGTTACAGGTCCTTTTCTCCCTCTTTAGTGTCCAACCTTTCATACAACTCTCCATATGCCTTATCCTTAGCCTTCACCACCTCTCTCTTTGCCATGCTCCTCATCTCCTTATACTCCTGTCTACTTTTTTCATCTCTCTGACAATCCCACTTCTTCGCCAGCTTCTTCCTTTGTATACCCTCCTGTACTTCCTCATTCCACCACCATGTCTCATTGTCCTCCTTCCTCTGTCCAGATGTCACACCAAGCACCTTTCTAGCTGTCTCCCTTACCATCTCTGCTGTAGTTAACCAGCTATTTGGTAACTCTTCACTGCCCCCAGTGCCTGTTTTAACTCTTCCCTGAACTCCTCCTCACAATCACCCTTTTTCAACTTCCACCATTTGATCCTTGGCACTGTTTTCACACTTGTCCTCCTCTTCTTGATCACCAACATCATCCTACAGACCACCATTCTATGCTGCCTAACTACACTTTCTCCTGTCACCACTTTACAGTCTCCAATCTCCTTCAGGCGGGCCCTCCTGCATAGGATATAATCTACCTGTGTGCATCTTCCTCCACTCTTGTACATCACCCCTGTCCTCCTCCCTCTTCTTAAAATACGTATTCACCACAGCCATGTCCATCCTTTTCACAAAATCCACTACCATCTGAACTTCTGCATTCCTCTCTTTAACACCATACCTGCCCATTACTTTCTCATCCCCTCTGTTCCCTTCACCAACATGCCCATTGAAATCCGCTCCAATCACCAGTCTCTCACCCTTGGGTACACTCACTACCACTTCATCCAACTCACTCCAAAATTTTTCTTTCTCATCCATCGCACACCCCACTTGCGGAGAATATGCACTAACAACATTCATCATTACACCATCAACTTCCATCTTCATAAACATCACTCTATCCAACACTCTTTTCACCTCCAAAACACTCTTGGCATACTGTTCCTTCAGAATAATCCCTACCCCATTTCTTCTCCCATTCACACCATGATAGAACAATTTGAACCCACCTCCTATACACTTGGCCTTACTCCCCTTCCATCTGGTCTCTTGCACACACAATATATCAACCTTCCTTCTCTCCATCATATCAGCCAGCTCTCTCCCTATACCAGTCATACTGCCAACATTCAAAGTTCCTACCCTCACTACTACACTCCTAACCTTCCTCCTCTGTTTCTGCTTTCAGGCATGCCTTCCCCCTCTTCTTCTCCTTCTCCTCCTTCAGTCAACAGTAGCCAAATTTCCGCCAGTACCCTGTTGGCTAACAGTACTGGTGGTGGTCGTTGTTAACCCGGGCCTCGACCAATCTGGTATGGAAATCTGTATTGTTGTCCGCATATGTTATTTGGCAGAGGTTTTACACCGGATGCCCTTCCTGACATAACCCTCCCCGTTTATCCGGGCTTGGGACCGGCACAAAGAAATGCACTGGATTGTGCAACCCCAGTGGCTGGATTTATCTGAAGAGACGCACCCTTTTTATAACTGATTTTTATGTTAATTTGTTATTATTTAATTTGGCTTTGGTACACCTATCACTTTAAATCTTGTATATAAAAAAAAGATTTTGTTTCCAATGTGTTTGAGATTTGTACTGAAGAAGATGGGGTTTATGCTGAAACCGGTCTACAGACTTCACTAGCTTTTTATATGTATTAAACACTCTTTTATTTGCCCATCTGAGCTGTTTTGTAGCGTTCCTCTGGTTTAAATGGAAAGAATAACACCACAAAAATTCTAAATAGTAGGCCAACATTTTCTGTGTTGTAGATGTTTTGTGCTTTAGTGGTTATCATTTTTTTCTATTAAAACTATTTCTATTACTTGCCATGAATCTAGATGGGTTTGCTTTTCTTAGATTTACTGGTTTTCTTCATAAACTTAGGGACATTTACAAAGAAATGCAACATCATGGCACATCACTAAATATCAATATATCATAGTGCATGGTTCAAAATTCCTTAGCTATGTATTAGGACAAAGAGACCTCTGGTACTTTGGGAAAAAAGTTACCTGTAAAACTGAACTGTAGAGAAGTGGCCCTTCTACAAGTGAGCGTTTCACTAATGTGACAAATACAGTAAGGTAACATGCTCGTGGCTATCTTCATTCACATCCACAATGAAGGGGTTCATAGCTACAACGTGTGTCCTATGAGTAGGCCACAGAAATCCATCACAGCAAAGTGACAACTCAGTTAATCATATAAATTCTGCCCCTTTCTACTTCTTTGCTGTTAATCATATAAATGAAGGAAAGGTATAAACAGGACAAGAGCAATTAGAAGAACACACACAAACATGCAGGAAAAACAGGTGGGGGAGAGCATTTTATTTTTTGTAAAATAGACGCCTGTTACACATTTGTACAGGAAAAGGATAGAAAGGAATAATAGCAAAAAGTGTGAGTGGAGAGTAAATAGAGATATATAAAGGAAGAAGGAATAGGGAAGGTAGCAGGAACAGACAATCCAATATAAAATACAGAGACAGACCAATACGAATAGCTTGGACACAAAAGGTCAGGATAACAGTGTAGGGAGGTGCCAGAGACTCGCCCAGATGCCAATTACCTCTATGGCAGATGCCATGAATAGGCTTGGCCCCTAGTGGCCAAGGATACTAGAAGGCAATCCATGGTCCCAATGCAGGAATCCAGCAGCTAGCTCACCTCAGACATGACCAGCTGTCACACCAGACACTGGATGACCCATCTGGACTATTATCAGATGAGGAACTTTTGCCCTCCAGGTTACCTTCAGCAGGGTGACCTTCTACTCCTGTTGAAAGACAGGCCTGGTGACCACTGCTGACCTAACAAAAGGCATGTCAGCTGCAGCAGACCCTGGTGGCCAAGAGAGCTCCACATCATGCTTCACAGATGAACCTCTAGAAGGAGGAAACAAAAACAGAAAGAGAAAAAAACAACACATTAGTATGCAATGTCTTTGACAAATAGGATGTCAATTGTACACAATAGAAATGGACAGAGTCCACATACCCCACCATTTGGACAGCCTATCAGGCCTCCTTAAACAGGTCTTCCTGTTAAAAGTAATCTCTTTGTTCACTGTAGAACAGAAACTATTCACTACAATATGTCCTGAGAACGGAAGTAAAGGAAACCAGCAGATAGCCAGAAAATACACAAATACACTGCAGAACCTGTCTCTGTCTCTCCATAGATATATATATATATATATATATATATATATATATATATATATATATATATATATATATATATGGTTTCACTTCATAAATGCGAACTGATGAAATATCAAATTTCAGCAATTTGTGTCCATGAAGCCGAAACCTCTAAATAATGAAAGTGCATAATCGCGAATAGGACTACGTCAAATTCGCACTTATGCATTTTCATTATCATACAGAAGTGTTCAGCTGGGATGGTGTCTGCAGTTTAAGGTGAGGGAGTGTGCGTGAATGGTTTTTGTAATTTGTACGAGTGGGTCAGAGTGTTGGCTGTGTGTGATTTTTTTTTTTAATGGTTGTGCGATCTCGGAGATAGTATATATAAGTAGGGGGCTGGGGGGCTTTCCCCCCTGCATATGTGTAGTGTAGGTGTGTGTCTGTATGGTGTTGTATTGTATTTCAATGTTTTGTGGTGTGGGTGTTATGGTTTGTATGTTGCGTGCTGTATGATGTGTATTCGATGTTGTGATTTCGTGGTTGTGAGGTGTCGGTGTTTTAATGGTTTCGGCTTTATACTATTGAAATGCTGAAATTCGATATTTCAGCATTTCGGCAATATGAAGTGAAACTATATATATATATATATATATATATATATATATATATATATATATATATATATATATGTATATATATATATATATATATATATATATATATATCTATAGTTTCACTTCATAATCTCGAATTACTGAAATCTCGAAATTCAGTAACCCCAGACTATGAAGCTGAAAACCATAATGCTGAAAGTGCATGAGAGCGAATTCGAATATCTTGAATCCACGCTTATGCATTTTAAGTACATCGCATGTTGTGTTATGGTGCCTGAAATTGCAGGTGAGTGAGTGTTTGTGTGTGTTTTTGTATGTTGTGTGTGTGGGTAAGGGTGGGGAGGTGTAAGTGTGAGTGTGAGTGTTGGATTTGTTGGCATTTGTGTATGTGTGATGTGTGTTTGTGTGCGAGCGAGTGGAGGATGGCGTGGTGTGTGGTTTGTTTTTGTTTATGTTATGTGCAACCAGGGAGTTGGTATATATAAGTAGGGGGGGTGGGGGCACAGCCCACCACATGGGGGTTGCAGGGGGGGCTTGCCCCCTTCTTATATGTAGTGTAGGGTTGTGTGGTTTGTGTGCTGTGGGTGGAATGGTGTGTATGCTAAGTGGTGTATGGGGTATGTATGTGAGTTTCAGTGTTGTGAATGGTTCGACTTCATAGTCTCGGGTAACAGAATTTCGAGATTTCAGTAATTCGAGATTATAAAGTGAAACCATATATATATATATATATATATATATATATATATATATATATATATATAGTGCCTACTATAAAATTGAAACAGTACAAATTTCATGCACTTTAATCATACTCTGACTTAGGAATGGGGTCCATACCCATCACGGTATTAGAAACCCAAAGACTAAATTTGTATTGTTTCAGTCTTTGATATTAGTCAAATGTGCTCTTTGCTGCACCCACAGTGTGCCCATAACTGACTCCCTTGGCAGTTCATATGGAGTTACGAGTATTGGTAGCATATCTAAATATGACTGTAAATTCTTTTCATTAGGCCTGCTATTCCTAGTACTACTGGAACTGTCTGGTTATCATTCTTCGACATTGCTCTCATTTTTGCCTGCAAACCCAACAACCAGTAATGTTGTTTACTACTGCTGCAACTTTGTATCTCTGGTTTTTTTGTACATGATGTGGAGCTTTTCTCTCCGGGCATCCGCTGTAAAAGGACCTGCGTACAGTCGAAATTTCCCAGTAAACAAATGTAAATAACATAAATAAATAAATAAATAAAATCATATTTCATGACTTTATGTATTTTCCTTTATGTAAGATGCTGTAGTCACTGATGTAGCAATTTCAGTGATCGATGCTACTTTTGTATTTTTTTTCTGGGCTACTATATCTGGTTTTCTCACATTTTTTTCAGTCATGTTTAATGGGTGATCTCATGTGCTATAATATTTATCATTCTGTACAATATTTTGTGGTTCATGTTTCCAATGCTTCTCAACTACTTCAGTATTGTAGTGTCTGCACAAACACCAGTACAACAGTCTTGCCACAATATTGTGCCTTTCAGTATACAGGCCCTCTGTCATGAGTGTATCACCCCCAGGAACAAGATGTGCATCTGTTCACTGTTCTTTTTTTACAGAACCTGCATTTGTCTGTTTCTCCCACATGTTCAGTGGACTTTGTAAACCAATATGTATCTAGTCCACTATCCTGGGCTGTCGTTAATAACCTTTCATCTTTTCATTTCGATTCACTATACCTCTCCTTAACCATTCCTACATCAAATCTTGATCGACATGAGGTTGTTCCAGGAGATCTCTGTACTTGCCACATTATTTATGCCTTTTCCACATTTCCTTCATTCTCATCTGATCCTTTTCTTCATTTTCTTTCTTTTGTTTTTGGCACATTCAGTTGCTGTATGGTTTTTGTCCGCTTATATTTTGTTTCTATTCCCACTTGATACCAAAACACTTCTCCTAAACTAAGCAGACAAGTGATGTTCTAAAACTTTCAATATGTTTGAATCTGGTGAGGTCACTAGATATGTATGCAAACTCATGACTGCAGACTTGTACATGTAATTAGTTTCAATGAGTCTCATACCTCCTTCAGAATGAGGAGTATATAATCTTGGTATACACTGATTTTTGTATATCATTTGATAAGCATGAAATAGTTTTCTTGTTTTCCTCCACAATTGGTCCAGTACATTTTGGGGCCGGTCTGTCATCCCAAAACTGTAAGTTAAAACAGGAAGAAGATCAAATTGGTTTATAGAATGGACTTTATTCCTAGAAGTCCAAGGCAGTTTTTGGTATTAGTTTTAGTCTTCTGAAGTATTTCTTACTGAATTTTATTCACATTTGTTCATGTTTTATTGGTAATCCTTCATCAGTTCCCAAATATTTATACACTCCTCCCTGGTCAGGTCCCATTTTTATCATATTCCTGTCCCAGATTGACATTTACTTGGTGTTGCAGTTTTCCTGATTTAAACATTACTTTTGCACATTTATCAAGACCAAATGATATTTTTACATCATCTAAGAAAGTTTTAACGACTTGCAGTTGTGCTTTTAACCTAATCTGATGAACTATACAGTTTTACGTCATCCACAAAATGTAGAAGACAAGTCTTTAAATGAGGTTGTTTTCTTGTAACCATGGTTTAATCTGTTAAGTAAATAGCTTAATGAGTTAAGGGCAAGATTTTTTTTTCTGGGATAATAATTTGCCTTTTGTCATGGCTTAACTGCAAACTGGTTTGCCACTGTTTCACGGTCACTATATTGTAATTGATCAATGTAGGGTGTATCTTACACATCTGTAAGTATTTCTTTGTCAAGGAAGGTGGGATGCTTTCAAATGCTGTTTTGTAATCTATCCTTGCTGTATGAAGATTCTTCTGCTTTTTGCAATTTTTTATTATGCCTTCATTTGGCAACAAATGATCTTTGGTTCCATATGACTTTTTTTACCCTTTTTTTTCTGTTGCTATAATTGAGTTTCTTCTAAATGGCCATAAACTCTGTCTGTATCAGTTCCAGTATATAGTTTGTAAATCACCAGAAAGCAAGTAATGTATGCATCCATCATGCACACAACAATTGAAAAGGTAATGCTCTCTATGACTACACACAAATTAAGACAGCCCCCCCCCCCGTCAAAATATTCATAAAATAAGAACAAATATAACAGCTTTGTAATGTGGACAACAGTTGTGCGACTGTGTAACACACTGCAGCATTAACAATAGTGATCTACAATGTACAAGAAGAAATGGAGAAAAACGTTATAGTGCCATCTCCACTGGTGTGGAGAGCATCCAGGTAGATATCGTAACCTCAACACATTCATTGGGCTGCACATGTAAACATACCTGACCTTGCTACAAAGTTACATGCACTGCTCTGCAATAACTGCTCATATTCCTAGAAAATAAAGTCTACGAAATGATGTCAGGTAGCATTCTTAACCAAACTTTGTAATGCAGACAAATAACTGGTGTACATGGGCTGTGCCAGCAGTAAAGGATAAAGAAAATACAGACATAAAAATGGTTGTATTAAGTATTACAATCCATTCTTAATGTTAAACTAAAAGCATTTTCTAAGAATTATTAACATACTTTGACAGGAAAGCAGTAGATACATTTTCTAAGGTGTGCATTTAGCCATATTGAGCCCTCTGGTTCCAAACAGTCTCTCCACTATAATACAAGTTCATTAGCTACATGATTTCCTTTATATAATGCATATTCAGCCTTCTGAACACTGTGGGTATGCAAATAAGGTGCTAATTACTAACCTCCCTGGATACCACAATTTGTACTAAGTGCAGTTGTAAGGAGCTACAAAGTTGCACGCACACACCATAGCACTGCAAAAATGAATATTGAGAAGTGTTATAAGTTAATGACTTGCAAATGTCTATGATTAATTTGACTTCAGGAATAATCAGTGTTTCATAGTCTTCCCTCTTTGATGTACACTTACTGAGGGTGTATCAGAAAGAATAGACTTACCAAAAAGTTTGAAAGTACACTGACTTTATACAATAGCAACATTCCTAACATTCAAATGATCACAGTTACTGCCCCTTCCTATGAAATGCTGTGCATATTCAAGGTAGTACATTAAGCACTGATACAGATACCACATGCAATAAAAATGAGACAGCATTGCTTTTAGGAAAGCATAGATAACGGAATAAGGCACCATAAAGAAAGAGAGGAATATACCTGCAGTATTTACACTCTTTTTTGTATTGTGTGAAGATATTGGTATTCTAACTGATGCAAATGAGAAAGAACAACTCGTATAACTTGTTTCTGTTGCACTTTCAATGTGACTTGTATTAGCACATTTTGAGTACATCTAAACACTTCCTCCCTTACTAATATATAGCATTGCCTATGGCAAAAATGGGAAATGATCTTAAATGATTGTCCTTAAGACCCTGGTTTGATGAGTCAAATTCATACAGGTTCCTGTTGCAAGATAACAAAGATGATGAAACATCAGAAATGCACATTTAAAGTATGCGTCTCAAAAATGTTTTATTCCCCATTAATGTTTACATGTCATTTGGCATTGTGCTCCATTTACTGGCAGTGATCAGTAACAGTGAATGGCAGTTCACTTCCCAAGGTAAAAATTGACAAATTTAATTTGGAATGCTATCAATAGCACAATTGAGACTGGCATTGATGCACTTTGCTCAGCACTCTCGACAGTACTCTATGAAAAAATTCAAGCTGTCATGCACCTATCTCTGTGACATAAGGTATAAATGTATTGAACTTAGTGAAACAGTACCAGTGTTACAGGGTTTGATACCTGCTCACAAATCATGTTTCTTGAGGAAAGTCACAATAAATATTGACATTCATCTTTATATATGAATGTGTTGAGGTGGGAAACTCAAGTAATGTCAGTATTGAGTAAACCTTACAGACAGATATGTTATTTCAAATGATACCACAATCAATTGTGTGTGTTTTATGAAAAATGAAAGCATTTCTGTTGTTACCTGTCCCTTTTTCCATTCCCATGGCATTAACTAACATCCTGATACTATGAGACATAAATGATAGTGGTGATATGGCAAGCAGATGTGAGAAGGCTGAATGTGTCAATGTAATACACTAGTAACTCTGTTCATTGATATATATATATATATATATATATATATATATATATATATATATATATATATATATATATATATATATATATATATATATATATACACTTGATTTGTTTCATGTTCCTTTAAATTGTTATCCAAAACAATGTTTGTAAATACTTTAGTTAACTTTGCCTTCTGCATTTGTGTGCTGCTTGGCAGAATGCAATCAACTTTTACAGCTTCAGAAAAAAGTGAATGATTTAATTTGACTTGCCTTCAGTAGTGCAAATAAGCTTGCCATCAGTGCGGAGCCATCAGGTCCCAGGATAGTAATGACTGCAGGGAATTCACATGACAGATGTCCAGCTTTGTGGCACAAGATGTAAGTGAAGTAAATTGATAAAAATAAAACAAATGACACAATGTTTTAATCCTGTTTACAGATCATATTTCAATTATTCTTAATATGCATTATTTTTTTTTTTAATTTGCAATCTGCATTAGCTTGCTGCTCAACAGCACACAAGCAGGATTCACTACCGAAGGAAAAAGATAAAAATTTAGTACAGGCTGTCTTATTAGTGCAAACCTACCTGGCAATGGTGCACAGATATAAGCAGTCTGAATAGTACTTAGTGAATAAATTCCATAATTCAGATAACTGTCTCTGACACAATGTGTAACTGAAGTGAATAGAGAGAAATAAGACAAGTGATGCAGTTTGAATACAATTAATTATTAATTTGACAGAGGGGAGTATGAATATATATTTGAACACACTTATCTTTATTACTGTGTTGTGTAAAATTCAACTATTCTCATTATTGCTAACAGCATGTGAGCAGTTGTCTGTTCACTTTCACATTATGTGTCATTAACTTCCAATCTGATAATATGTTCCACAAAATACATTTCTGATGTTGCAAGGAGATGTGAGAAGGATAAATGTGTCACTGTAATGCACATTGTGCTCTGGTTATTACTACAAATACACAAACTACGCCAAAAATAAAATTTAATGCAAAGCTTTCGGGCTAACCACCCTTCATCAGTACATAAACTATTACATTTCCATCTTCACTTTTAAACAGGGAACAATTAAAATCACGTCACAGCCAGCCTATCATCATTTAATAACAACTATTGCATTTAAAACAACAGTACCTAAAAATATAAAAATTATATATAGAAAATATAAAAGGCATTTAGATGTTTAAGCAAATCTTTCTGCAATGCAGTGAAAGTGTTATAAATACTATATATTTTCTCTTTGTCTTTTTACCAGCACAGGTTTCAGATTAACAGCATTATTTAAAACTGGTTCAACGTCTGCCTGAAGTCTAATAATCCATTCATATTCTTTCAACTCTAATGTGTTATTCTTGGCAGTACACAAACACAGTTCACTGCTTAAGGGGAAAAAATGAAAAATATTACTTTAGACTACCTTCTATAGTGCAAACTAGCCTAAGGCATTGTATGATCATCAGCACTATGGATAACACTAAATGAAGAAAACTCACTTCTCATGTAACCCTCTCTAAGAAAATGCACCTCTCATGTAACCCTCTCTGTGGCACAAGGTGTAAGTGCAGTGAGCTTACAGAAAAGGACAGCTGATACAAGGCTTGAATCAATTTAACTGATAATTTTACAGAAGGTGGTCTGCATACATATTTTACTCACACTTTGTGATATCATTATGCTGTTTAGAAATCAACTATTGTCAGTATTGTTAACATCTGAGCTATTGTCTGTCCACCTTCACATTATTTATTAACTACAAATCTGATAATCTGTTCCACAAAGTATATTGCTGATGTTGCAAGGAGATGTGAGAAGGATGAATGTGTCACTTTAATGTACTTCTTGCTCTGCCATTGCTAGATATACCCATGGATTGAATTTGTTATGCTGTCAGCTTTTTTCTTTAACATATATTTTTTTTCTAATGCCTTTTGCATTTGTGCTCCACTTGGCAGAGTGTATAAGCAGTTCATTTCCAAAGGAAAAAAGTGAAACATTAAGTTTAGGCTGCCTTCTGTAGCACAAACCAGGCTGGTAGCATTGTGAGGGCAATCAGTATTCTATACATTATTGTTTGAATAAATTCCACCTGACACTTATCTGCATCGGTGCACAAGGTGTAAGTACAGTGACTTTAAATAAAGAACATAGGTGAATGATGGTTGGAATCCAGCTAAAACATACTTCTGCCAAGGCTGTCAGAATCCCATGTCTCATAACATTTTGATTAGGAATGTAAAGCTAAAGAGAAATGCGAATAACAAACATGTTTATTAAAAGCAATGTAGCAGTAATGCTTGCATAACTAAACTTTTATTTTTATCATATATATTTAATGCTTCATGTCTAACCTCAAGTTAATGTGTGCAATTTCTTAAACATAATGATAGTATTTTATTTAAAATTCATTTGCATATGTATGATGGCCACAATATTTTTGTTATAATCATCATGACTCATCACTTATCCTATATGTTTAGGACAGCATGTGTTATGAATTATGTATGTAACACATCCCATCCTGTATTACCAAGGTCAAGCTCCATCTATCTGAAATATATTTACAAATAGAAAAACTGCCTTTTACATAGGAATGCATTCCCAAGATGACTTAAAGTCATACACCTATAGATCTCTTTGAAGTATATTGACAGTGATTCTGAAATTAATATATCTCTAATTAATAAGCTAAGTTTAAATGTTTGCATTCTTTATACCATGAGTTCAATTCTGAGATGATAAAACATGATTTTTTAAAAGTCAGTAATTCCCAACATCAAAATATGTCACATTTCATCCTATTTATCCTTGAAAATACTAAGGATCACAAGCCAAGCCATTAAGCATTTATTGTACATTGCAACATGTGTCAATAGTTTGAGCATCACACATAGCAAATCTCACTACCATGTTTCACAACTTTAGTACTATTCGATATAAAGACTGCCAATGTGTCTGCCAAGAAATCCATATGCTTGTAATTATGCAAATGCAGTTTGCAAGGCTGTGTATCCTGTGGACAACCTGTTACATGCAAAATATAAATTGGGTACCAATTCAGATACATATAGTTAGCATGACTTTTTTATACATGGCTGGCGATGCAGAGAATGGTGGTAAATTTAGAGCACAAAGGTAAGGTGTTGAGGAGTCAAGGATTTTTGTGGCACTCCTCATAAAGCACTACAGCCATAGGCTGCTGCAATGGGCTTCTGCAAGGGGATTATAGGGGGTCTCCATATAAGGCTAAGGCTTGGAATAGCTTGGGCAAGTATGTCCCCAGTGCAACTAGCATTCCAAGCAGTGGGGAACAATATCATCACCACTGTAGAGACCTTAAGAAGCTCGAGCTAAACACCCTAAGCCAATGGAAGGTTGTTTTTAGGACTGGAAACCTCCATCAGTTGTGTAAGTATACTGACCCTTAACCTGTCTGTGATATGGAATTAATTATCTTGTTAGCCATTCCAATTATTCATTATGCTTTCATACATATTTTTTTCTTTTTGTAGTGTACGGCTTCAGAGAAAATAGTAGCAAACCACAAGGTGCACAAGAAAAGATTAACTCACCTCAGATAGGCAGAGGGAAAATATGCCTTGGGTCCAAATGCAAGACAGATAACTATTTTTAGTCCCTCACTCAGTAATATCTTGAGCGGGCATACCTTAATCTTGATATTAAGCATACATGTCTTCCCTAATAACCTACTTTCACGCTGTGGGTTCTACCTGTGAGCCAGTTAGCAACCCACCTAGTGATATAGGGGTTGATGCCTAGCTTAGTGAGTTTTTCTGTGATTCCTGAGTGGGGAATGGTATCAAAAGTCTTGGCCAGATCAAGATAGGTTGTATGAACCACCTTGCCTTCATCCACAGGTCTGGTGACTGACTCAAAGAAGTTGACCAAGTTGAGCAGGTATGATCTACACTTTACAAAACCAAACTATGTGGGATCCAGAGTTTGGGGACTCCCTATATCCTTGTTTATTAGGTCCATGATGATGTGTTCCATAGCTTTGCATATCAGACTCATCAGGCTAATGGGGCGATAGTTCCCAGGGTCTGCAGTCACTCCTCCTTTGTGGAGACGGATGACTGTAGCAGTGTGCTATTCAGTATGGACAAAGGCTGAGGTGAGGCTGTGATTGAACAGGGCACACAGGTGAGGTGCCAGTTCACTCTGTAGTTCATGTAGAACACAGCCAGGGATATTGCCAGGTCCCATAGTAGCTGTATTCTTGGCCTTGGACAGTGCTGTTTTAACTTGTGCAGCAGTAATACCAAGTGCTTGGCAATCTACTGGTATTGTGACTGGTCCCTTGGGGGGAAGGGTAAAGTTGGCATTGAATCTGTCGGCCAGTATATTGGCAATATCTGTTGGCTCGGTATAGGAGGTGCCATTGTGCAGTAGCTCAGACCAAATCTGGGTATTGCCGTGGAGATTCTTTACATAACTATAGAAGGCCTTGTGGTTTTCTTTACTATCTTCTACAATTCTGTTTTCATAGCTAGCTTTAGAGGATTTAATGAGGGATCTCAATTTTTTTTTTGAGGCTGATAAGGGAGTTTTTCCAGTCTTGGGACTTCACCTTATTCTGCATCAGTTTCCTACTTCTGTTGTAGTGTTTGTTTATGGCAGGGGACCACCAGACCAGCTTCCTTTTTTTGGAGGAGAGCATCTTGGTTCTGTTGGGAATGGCGAAATCCATGCATTTGTGTATGTGTTCGTGCAACTGATCTCCATTTGCATGGGTGCCATGAAGTTAGCCACCTCTGTTTTTAGGAGCCCAAAGTTAGCTTTGGAGAAGTGTTTCATGGTGGTTACCTTTGTGGAGGGGGTGGGGTGTGGGAGAATGTGGATTTCCATGGTGATTAGTTTGTCGTCGGATCTAACCAGGGAGGAGTTGGCTATTGGTGTAGAGCAATGGTTGCCCATGTTAGTAATGACCAGGTCAAGGATGTTGCTACCTCTAGTGGGGGTAAGAACGAGCTGGTCCAGGGCATTGGAATGAATGAATTCCAGGAAATGTTGACAAGTGTATTGGTACATGAGTAGTTTTCCCAGTTAATGGAGGGGTAATTGAAGTTGCCCAGTATGAGAGTGTTATATTGGACCCTAATATTCTCCAGGGTGCTTAGGAACATGGAGTGTGACTCTTGGGACATGGTTGGGGACCTATAGCAGGCTACAACCTGAATCGCTGTCTTACCCAATCTTAGCTGCACCTGAAGTATCTCAGATGAGTTATGTTGGGATACTAGTCTGGAGGTGTGCACATCCTTTAGGAATATAGAAACACCACTGCCTTTGGAGCTTTGGTCCAAGTTCTGGGGCCGAAAGGTGTGGAATGAGTTATAGACTGGTAGTGCAGGGGTACTATCTTCTGCCTTGAACCAGGTCTCTGCTATGGAACAAATGTTGATGTTCTCCATTTTAAGGAGTGCTTTGAGTGAGTGCATTTTGAGATTTAGACTTCTAGCATTGAGCAGCATGACCCTCATATTGCATTTGTTTGTAGCTGTTATGGTGGTAATTTGGTCTTTAAAACACCACCTAAAAAGGCACTATGGGGTAGCAAGAGCCTTAACCAGTAACCAGAAGCCCAGGATTGACAGATGCAGGCCATCTCTGGCAAAGCATCGAGGTCTGTCAATCATATCATGCCAGGCAGACAAATACTGGATCCCGTTAGAATCACACCAGAAACTTAGCCAATTGTTGAAATCAATAATTTTTTGCTTGTACTGTGGTATCATTCTGGGTGATGGTAGGATGCTGCTCAGGGCTAGGGTCATACCCGCCTGGGCTACGTAATCCAAGAGCTCCTCCATATCTCTTTTCATGTAGTCCAGCAAGGTATGTCTCAGGTCATTCACACCCACATGTACAATGACAGAGTCATATTTGTATCTGTTGTTGAGAGACCTGAGTGGGTGCATTATGTGGCAGATCCTGGCACCTGACAGGCAGCTGACTGTTACTTTCTCCTTATTCAACCTAGTGAGTGGGACATCCATGTGCCTCACTATCAAGTCACCTATGACTACTGTGTTGGGCATGCTGTTTTGTCTTAGGGGCTTTGGTTGAGTGGCATGCTGTTTAAGAGAGTTATGTGTCTCGTGATTAGTGTTGTGTTGTGGTGGTTGAGTGTGTTATTGCCTTGGAGGTCTCTGCTGTTTGGGTAAATTTTTATTGACAGCCTCCATGAAGGTGGGTGTGCAGTTTGTGTTTTTATGTGAAAGCAGTGCTGGTGTGTGTTCTGGAGGGCTATGTGTTCCGTGTGGTGTGGTGCAAGTATTGACCTTCTCCTCTTGACCAGCTATTCTGGTCTTGGCTGGAGAGTGCGTGGCTTCCAATTTGGATATATAAGTGCATCTCTCGCAAGTCTGACTGTTGGAAGGTAAGAGGAGAGGCTTGTCAGTGTACATGAGGCAGTTGCTACACTGCCTCAGGATGCCCAAGTTCACCAGGTTAATAGGAGAATGCACAGGGAACTGAACTTTAGACATGCCTGGAGGGGTGGGCACTAATAATAAGTACTGGAGCTGTTTCCTTGTAGAACATTTAGTGCTTGTAGCACTTTTGTGTGCTACAATAATGCTACAAGACATCTGGTAAAGTGCTAGACTAATAAGCTAGTAAAAGTGCAGGAGAGGAGAGAACTAGTAGAGCTAAAGAAAAAAATTAAAGAGCAGACTTTGGCACCACTCTGAAGCTTACAAAAAGTCCTGGATACAGCAAATCTGTATCTGGACTAGACTAGTTACAGGAGAGGTGGGAAACAAGTGCAAATGCAGGCTTTTAAACCAGAAAGTTGAAAGAGATGGAAAAAGCTGCCCAAATGGCCAATAAACTACAATTTCTGAGCCAGAAACCACTCCTCTTGTGGTAGACAGGCTAAGTAGTGCTTACCACTCCCACTGATAAGCTAGAAGGCTTCCCTCCAACAAAGAAAGGCTTGGTGGGCTCAGAAGCTTACATACAGTCCTGGATACAGCAAATCTGTATCTGGACTAGACTAGTTACAGGAAAGGCATAAGCTTAGAATTTTTTTTAATCATATTTGTTGTTACATATTGCCAAAAATGTTTATTGAAAAAATATAATAATGTGACATGCCACATAAATAATTCTGTCTTTTTTTTGTTGCCCCCAGTTTATCTCTTTTTTTTGGGGGGGGTTATAATTTCTCAACATTCTGCTGTTTGCACACCATGCTGCTGAAAACAAAATGACTAACAGCACAGAGAAGTAGACTGCCCACTGTGGCTCAGCCAGCCATACCTCCACAGATGGCAGCAGAGACACCTAGCACTCCAGATTCACAACCTGTCAGCATTGTCTCCACAAACTCTGCCCTACCTGTTCCACCTGCATCAGGTATCTGTGGCCCAGCTCTGGTGCAGTGGTACTCTCTGAGGGCAGTAGAAGAAGTGGAGGTGGTGATTTTGTCACCCAGTAGGAGCTGACAGGGCTGGTGGAGAATAGAGAATACAATGGAGAGGGGTCTTGGTGCGAGAATCAGCAGGGTTGAAAATGTCCTGAGATGGATTGCAAAAATTATGTCACATCCAGAACTGACCCAGGCAACTGATGCAGGAGGCAGCGATGACAGTTATGAGCTGATGACTAGATTCTCACTGTTCTCAAGCTGGATGTGGGTGCACCTCCAATGCCCTTTATGTCTGCACCTGCTTCCTAACCTAGCCTACCCTATCTGCCTGACCCCCTTGTGAGGCACTTGTGTTGTAACACTTGGTGCTGTATCTAGTTCTCCTGAGTAGAATGCATTTACATTTGTAGACAACTTCCTTATCTCACTTTTAACAGAGACATCTTCCCTGAGTAGAAAGAGAATATGTAAAGAAACAATTTTATGATATGATGAGGGGAGGTGAAAGATGGCAAAGTATTAGAAGAAATTTAGATAGTTTAATATGATAAGCATTTAAGATGGAAGGATGTAGGGTGGAGGGTAATAGACAAGAGGAAAAAAGACTTAGCTGGGGCTAGAGGATGGGCAAAGCCAGTTGTGGAATAGTTGAGTTTTACATAGTTTTTTGAAAAGATCGTGATTATCTGTAGTTATGATAGGTTGTAGAACTGAGTTTCAGATTCTGGAGATATGGTATAAGTAAAGAGAGTCCCCAGTACTACTGTTGGATTTGGTTATTTGTAGTAATGATTTGTTAGAGGAATATAGGACCCAATTATTGGTATAAGGTTTGAGTAGATTTTGCAGAGCAGGAGCTTTTTCTGGTTGGTGTGTCAGTCTGTGGGCAGTGCTGAGCTAAGTATAAGTTAAGTAGTGGGGTAATTCTAACCAGTTGAGTTGTTGTACAGCAATGCAGTGACGCGATCTGTGTGGGCAATTTGTAGCAAATTTGGTTATTTTGTTGTAGCATCCCTTTAATTTTGCTAAATCTGTTTTCTTTAGATTGGTACAAATAGAGTGAGGCATATAGGACAGTAGAGGGTAAATGGGTTCTGACAATTGTCTGACATGTAGTGTTGGTGAGAAATGATTTGGTTCTGAAAAGTGTTCCTAGCTTTATATGTGTCTTTTTGATAGTCTGAGAAAGGTGTTTGTCAAATTTCATATTATTCTCAATTAGAACACCTAGCAGTTTTGTTTGGGTTACTGTAGTTATTGTGGTATTGTTAGAGGAGTATATATAAAACAAAGATGGAGTATCTATGAATTTAGTGGATCAACAGAACATAAGTTTGTTTTTGTTTGGATTAAGTATCAGATGTGTGTTTGAGAGCCAGGACTCACAGCAGAGAAAGATTGTGGTGTTGCATCTTTAAGTAGTTGTAGGGTGGTAGCAGTGCAGATAAGTGTAACATCATGTGCATACTGAACAACAGAGACAAGATGGGTTGCAGTGTGAAGTTTATTGGTAAAAATACTGAAGAGAAGACGACCTGGTGACAGGCAAAAGAGATGAGAGACCTTGTTGCCATTTAAAAACTTGTTGTCTACCAGTTAGGCAATTGTGGAACCATGGTTTTGACATTTTATCTACCTGTGTTATATATATATATATATATACTATGTATACTTATGACTTAATTCATAATCATAATCAATTTAGCATATATATATATATATATATATTATATTTTTTTTTTTTTTTATGTGATCTTACCCACATCCATTTTGGACATGAACTAAAAGTTTTCATTACCCAGGCTGGTTTTGTTGTACTTATTTTTAAATAAACCTAAACATTTAAACATTTAGAATATTGTTTATATAATATATATTAAACTAAAATAAAACCAAATTAATGAAATGTATTGATTGATGAAATTTTTTTTTATTTCTTGTTAAAATGAGTTTTTTTAAAGTGAGTATACTCCATCCATTGATATGATAATTGTTTCTGCTTGCCCTAATTACTTGCTAATTATTAGTATGCTTGCTATATATAAGGACAAGGTATAATTCTGTTTAATGTAACCTGATGTGTTTTATTCATCGTGGTGGTTCCAGTGATTTGTCAGACAATTGTGGAACCATGCAAGAGAAAAGTAATTCAGTTTTAGGTCAGAGAGTTCAGTGAGGAGTTTCTGGTAGGAGACAGTGTCAAAACCTTTGGACAGATCTAGGATGATGGATGATACTAGTTTGCCTTCATTTCTGTATTAGTTAAGTGCATTAGTGAAACTCAGATGGGCCATAGTGGTACTACGCCTGGGGAGGAAACCATGCTGTATATTAGACAGGAGATTGTTCGATAAGAGGTAACTCATGACTTGGGTGTGTATGCATCTTTCTAATATTTTGGCTAGGGAGATAAAATTGCTCTAGGTCTATATTTGGAGAATTCTGTAGAATTCCCTCCTTTATGAAGTGGGATGATATATGATATTTTCCAAGTTAATGGAATGTAGTGTTCAGAGATCGAGTGGTTAATTAAAATGGAGATAGGATAGGAGATGGCATTAGCTGCCTGCTAGTTTAAGATATTCAGTAAGTAAGTTGTTGGCTGCTAGGGTAGTAGGTTTAAGTTTGCCGAGCAATTTTTTTATAGTATTGATTTGAATAGGTTTAAAGGAGAAGGTATCAGTGGCTACAGTGGGTACAGATGGGATGTTTAGAGGAGTAATGCTGTTATTTTTAGAAAGTGCTAGTATAGAAGTAGTAAAGTACATGTTAAATTGCATTGTTATACTATCCTTATTATTTGTGGTTGATGGGGTTGGTGTTGATGGTTGGCCAGGCTGGAGTTTTTTATGTTTTTTTTATGGAAAACCAGAATTTTTGTGAATTATTTTGGAGCTTTTGCTGAATTTCACTATAGTATTTTTTTGACGTGTTTAATCTGCATTTTGGCTTTGTTTCTAAGTTGGTAGTATTCTCAGTTGACTTATGTTCAAAATATTCTCAGTTTCCCATTGTACAAGTCCTAGGTTGGCGTAGCTATTGGCACAAGCAATGCCCATAGCCACGCCAACCTTCTGTATATAAAACTTGTCGCCAAACACAAAGATATTATATATTGACAGGTAACGTTTTTGCTAAGTCTATTATATGGTACAGACATTTTGTTGACAATATTTTTCTGTTGTGGCATGATAACGAAGATAATTTGCAGCAATTTCTAAATTTCATTAATGCCATTACCCCCTTTTTGAATTTCACATACAAATACTCAAACAGAGAAATAGAGTTTCTAGATGTAAAAATTACAAGAGATACACTCAATTATGTTCATACCTTCATGTACAGGAAACCCATTAGAAAGAATAATGTTCTACATAGTAGCAGTATGCATCCTAACTACACTAAAACCAATGTGATCAAAGGACAGATAGTTAGATGCATGAGGCTATATAATGATGATGATAGTTTGTCCCAGGCACTTATCCTGTTAAAACATGAATTTATTGAAAGGGGATATAAAGCCAGAGATATAGACAAACAAATAAAAGTGGCTTGGAATGAGAGAAGAGAGAGGTACAAGCCCTATTATGATAGGACAAGAACCAACCAGGATAACCAAAGTAACTATGCCACCAGTACCATAGTAACCAGGAATCCAGAGAATGATGTATTATGTTTTCCATTAACATTTGCAAGTAATATCAGTACAGTCTGTGATATAATTAAAAATAATTGGGGCATATTGTTAAATGTGGATGAACTAGAAGGTGTTATAGGGGCTACACCACCATTGACCTTCAAAAACAACGTCATTAAAAAGACAGTTGTGCTATAAGAAGTTAGATGGAGACCCCTATGCAAGGTCTGATAGGCTAGGTACCTTTCCATGTAGAAGGTGTACAGCCTGCCCCTTCATATTTGGAGGGGGGGCAGTATACACTCCCAACTAGAAAGTTCACAATTGATACACGCTTTTATAAAGACTGTTATAGTAAGAATGTTGTATACTTTGGTTTCTGTACAAAATGCCCAGCCTACTATGTAGGCAAAACTAATCAGCTACTCAAAGACAGAGTCCTAGAACATGCAAGGGACATTAAAAATAAAAAAGAGCCACAGACACCTTCATGTTTCTAGTGTTACATATCATACAAGATAATAAAAGAGGTGGGAACATGAACAACAAGACTGAAGCCTCAGAACAAGAATGGATAATTAGGCTTCAGGCTGACAGACCACCTGGACTAAATAGTAAGGTTTCACTGAAGCCTTTTCTTAGGAACGGGCTTTGAAACATTGATTATTATGTTTGGTCACATCTTCTAATATTTGTACATATATTTTACAGTTTTACCACTATCTAATTTTATAGAGCATGTTTTTACAGTTTTTTACATATATTTTTAGTTCACTATTTATATGATTGATTGTTTACATATGTATGCCTTTAACTTTTATTTATACAATCAAGATGCTGTTAACTGATTGGATATGACCTAGATGTATCATTATTTAAACAAGAGCAGCAGTTACTGTAGAATGTCTGAGGAAGCAGAGAGGACTCTGAAAGCGCTCACATGTTTTATATTTTTACTATTTTGTATTAAAGTGTTATTTTGCCGTTTGTATTCCAATGAGTTGTTGGCTTTTTTGGAATAAACTTTCTGTTTCCCATCCACTCGTCAAGGTTTCTCTTGAAGAGTGCTAGCGAGGAGCTCTGCCTAATGTAGATTGGAATCTTGTTCCAAAGCATGGGAAGTCTCTGGGACAGGAATCTATCCCTCCAGCACGTCCTATTTATTGTTGTAGTGAGGTTTAGATCCCTAGAGCGTTTGACTCGAGGGGATAAGGTTTTCTTTAGGTGGAGCATGTCCATCAATTCTGGGTTGGACATGGCCTTGTATGTCAGGCAGAGATCACCTCTGAGCAGGCGATATGCAACCGAGTACAGCTGGAGTTTCTTCAGTCGAGCTGCATAGTGATCCTCTTGGTAAGGTACTTCTGTGGTCTTTCCATCTGTTGCAGGTGTCTTGTAAGGTACATCCCAAATGGGGTGCTGTACTCTATGATGGGTCTGATGAGTGATGAGTCGAGGGGCACAGTGACCTCTTTTGATCTGGATGCAAACCCTTTTGTGATTAGGTGGGCCACATAGAAGGATTTTCTAACCACTTTGGCAATGTGATTATCAAAGGAGAGATTACTATCTACTTGGGTCCCCAGATCTCTTACTATTACATTTTCCATATTTAGGGGACTACCACCTATGTGGTAGTTTGTAGGTACTTTGTTATTTCCAAAGGGAATAACTATGCACTTTTTGGCATTTAGCTTGAGGCCATGATTTTGACACCAGGTATCTGTCTCAGTGAGACCTTTTTGGAGGATGTCTGTATCAGCCGGTGACTCAATTATAGCCCCTAGTTTGCAATCATCTGCGAACTTGGTCAGCCATAGTCCTCCTGTGCTTGTCTGTACCTCTGAGAAGTATATGCCGAACAGGAAGGGTCCTGGGGAATGCCACTTGTAACTGGTTTGGAGTCAGACCTAGCTCCCACAACTTTCAGTATGTGGATTCTGTCCGTGAGCCAGTTGGCAACCATCTTGTGACATAGGAGTTTATGTTCAGGCTGGTGAGCTTGTCTATAATACCAGAATGGGGAATGGTGTCGAAGGCCTTTGCGAGGTCAATAGGCTGTGTGTACAACCTTTCCCTTGTCTATAGCCTTGGTAACTGTCTCAAAGAAGTCCACCAGGTGTAGGAGGCATGATCTGCCCTTAACAAAGCAGAACTGGGTAGGGTCCAGTGTTTGGTGGTTTCCAATGTCTCTGTTAATGAGTTCCTTGATGATGTGCTCCATAGCCTTGCAGACTAGGCTAGTCAGGCTTATGGGGCGATAGTTACCGGGGTTTGTTGGGGCTCCACCTTTGTGGGACAGAATAACTGTTGCTGTGCACCACTCTATGGGTATGTAGCCTGTGGAGAGGCTGAGTTTGAACAGTGTATTTAGGTGAGGGGTTAGTTCATCTTTGAGCTCATGTAAGATGCAGCCTGCAACACCGTCCGGTCCCATTGATGCTGTGTTTTTGGCTTTGGAGAGGGCTATTTTAACCTGAGTGTCTGTGATTTCAGGGGCTCTACATTCTTCTGGTATGGTTATGGGCCCTTTTAGGAGTGAGAGGGGGTTGAAGTTTGCACTGAACCTGTCTGCCAGGATGTTGGCAATATCAGTTGATTCAGTGTATTTTGTGCCATTCTACACTAACTACAAGCAGATCTGAGCATTGCTACTTAGATTCTTGACATAGTTAAAGAATGCCTTGTGGTTATCTTTGGAGTCCTTGGCAAGTTTTTTTTCAAAGCTCACCTTGGACGATTTTATGAGGGATCGTAGTTTCTTGCTGATACTGATCAGGGATGTCTTCCCTTCTTGGGATTTTACTCTTTTCTGTACTAGTTTCCTCCTTCTATTGTATAGCTTGTTTATGGCAGGGGTCCACCAGACTGGTTTCCTTTTATTGGAGGAGTGAGTCTTGGTTTTGCTTGGGATAGCATGATCCATGCATTCTTGTAGGTGCCCATAGAATCCATTAGTAAAGGATTTTGCAGCTTGGACAGCATTATCCTTTAGCATGGGGGCTTTGAAACTTTCCACCTCCATCTTAAGTAACGTGAAGTTTGCTTCTGAAAAGTTTTTCATGGTGGTTTCCTTGTCCGGGGATGGGGGCGGAATGTGGATATCCAAAGTGATTTGTTTATGGTCAGGTCTAACCAGCGAGGGTTTAACCTCCGGTGTGGAACATCGGTCGCCCATGTTGATGATGACCAGGTCCAATATGTTGTCACCTCTAGTGGGAATGTTGACCAGTTGTTCCAGGGTGTTTGAGTTTAGAAATTCTAGGAAATGTTGGGCAAGACAGTTAGTACTTGAGTAGTTCTCCCAGTTAATGTTTGGGTAGTTGAAATCACCCAATATTAGGGTGTTTGGTAGGACCTTTATGTTGCCCAGTGTTTCCAGAAATGTGGAATGGGGGTCCTGGTGGGTGATCTGTAGCAAGCTACAATTTGAATTGCAGTTTTGCCCGTTGTTAGTTGCACGTGGATAATCTCTGAAGCATCATGCTGTGCCACTAACCTGGAGGTGTGGGTATCCTTGATGAATATGGATACATCCCCACCTTTTGTATTTCGGTCCAGGTTCTGTGGTGGAAATGTATGGTATAAGTTGTAGCCTGGTAGTGCTGGGGTGCTCTCTGGAGCCTTAAACCAGGTTTCTGTTACTGCACATATATCGATTTTCTCCATACTGAGGAGTGCCTCGAGTGCATGCATTTTGAGGTTTAGACTTCTGGCATTGAGTAGTATTACCCTCAGATTTTTGTTACATGTGCTTGAAAACTTGAATTGTATTGGTATGCCATTGTGTCCAGGCTTTATCTCTGAGTTTAAGTAGTAGTTTACTTTCTTTTGTTAACCAAGAGGCATAATTTGCTTTTATTCTTATAGTTCTGCATGGTACTAGCTTGTTTAGTATGCTAAGAAAAGTGGTATTAAAGTAATCTATGGCAGTGTCTAGGGGCAAAGTCCTAAGTGGAGTCCAGTTACAGAGTTGCAGGGTACAGATTAAGGTTTTCGAGTTAAAGTCTTTTGTGTTATGAATTTGTCAATAGGTAGTATTTCTGGGGGGATTAAGATTTTCCCTAAGCAAGCAGCTTTGGAGATGGTCACCAATGCTGTCAGGGAGGGAGCCTGAGTGTTAAGCATACGATGGACTGTTTGTTAAGATCCAGTCTAAAATAAATTGCCTTTTGGTGGCTTTGTCTACTCTGGTTGCAGATTGTATTATTTGGGTGAAGCCATGCAGGTTAATGAAATTAGTTGTGTTTTCCAAGCTGTTAATATTATTAACATTATCTAATACAAAAGAAACATTAGAAGAATTAGATATATTAATTGACAAATTTCACATTACTTCAGGACTCCATTTCAATAAATCAAAATCAAAATTTTTATTTTTAAATAAAAAAAGAACTGCAGACTAAGGGGGATCACATCATAGGGAAAAAGAATCTACCTTAAAATATCTAGGAATTGAGTTATGCAAGAATAATAATGAATTAGTCTCAAAAAACTACAATAATATCATCAATACAATTAAAATCTCTGTGGTTAATGGAACAAAATAATATTAACATTTGAAGATAGACTACACTTTATAAAAATGGTTTTACTACCCAAGATCCTATATATAGCCTTGGCAATACAGCTGTTACCAGAAAGGAATATACTTAAAGAAATAAATTCATGCCTAATAACATTTTTATGGTTTCCCAAAAGAAACAGAATAGCTTTAATACATCATATCAGACCATGGAAAGAGGGAGGATTAAACTTTTCTGATATAGAAACATATATAAAAGCATCAATATCTAAAACAATCTCAGATTGGATAAATCCAAATTACTCTGGAAATTGGAAAGAATTACTAACTGTAATATCAATAAATGAATTTGATTTACAAAAAAAATTTCAAATAACAGATAAAAACAACTTGCCATGGAACATATTATGTAGTAGTATGCAATATGATATAACTAAACCCACTAAAACTTGTATGATTAATTATTACATTGACTCATTTAGGAAAATTATTAATGCAAATATAGATTTAAAAATCTGGTTTGATCTTTTAACACCATTTATAGGCACAAAGAACTTTCCACATAAAATATATAGACAAATTATTAATTCCTGGGAACAGAAAGGATTTGTTTGTTGGCTCCAATGTATCAAAGAACTAAAAGTTTTAGATATGCAAGTAATAAAAACAACATACAAAATTCCACAACAGGACTGGCTAGCTTTACAGAGTATTCTGTCATGTTCGCAATATTTAAGTAGAGTAATTAACAATTCTTCATTTAAAGAAATACCAAAATTTATGAAATACATATATGAAATCATATATAATGACTTTGGCATGGGAAACAGTATTTCAAAATTTTACAACATATTGATAAACTATAAAACAACACCCAAAACCTCATATTTGAAATATATAACGAAAGGACACTCAATACAGTTAACTGAAGATATTAAAACAAATATCTTATTATTGATAAAATATACATCCTTTACACAATACTCTAGAATGGTATTAATAACTTTTTACAAGCTTTATTTAATGAATCATTTTATTTAACTAAAGCTCTTGTATTATTAAATGTGAATGAAGATCCTCATTTGAACAAACATGTATCTAGTATGGACTATACTTGCAATTTCAAGGAAGTGTGTAACAAGAAGATGGCATACAAACACAATGCTTACTTTGAAAGACTTCTGCAGCTTATTGAAGACCACAGCATTATTGGAAATTAAAATTTAAGAACTAAGAATTTATCCAAAGCCATTTATCAACAACTCTTGGGGGAAAGTCTTATCGTTGATTGACCCTACACAATAATTGATCAGACACTCTGATAATGGATTGGACATACTTATAAAGTACCTGCATAAATTAAGATCTGTTAAGATCTGTGTCAGGCTCGTGTAAATAGTGTACATAGTTATTTAAGATGTTATCTATAAATACTATGGAACTCATTCAATTGTATTTGAAAAATAAAAAAAATGAGAAAAAAAAGAATTTAAAAGAGAAGCTATGTTATAAGGACATGAATGTGAAGAATGCTAGGACAACAATAACTAAACCAGATATCCTTCCCTGTTACAATTGTAGTTGCTGTGATGTTTAAATAATATTTTTCAACACTCAATAACATAAAACAGTTATATATTTTTAAGTTCAGCAACATGTGTTACAACGGATATAATATATTTGCTACTTGTAACAGATGTCAGGCATTTTATGTTGGGAAATCACCTAGAAAACTGAAAGAAAGAATAACTCAGCACCATTCAGAAATCAGGAGAAAAGTTGATACCAACTCTCTAGCTAAACATATTAGTGAGTATGGTAATGTACATAACTTTTCTTTTAGAGTGCAAGAGTAGATAAAGATGTGTGGGGTGAAGACCTAAATAACAAACTTGGAATGAAGGAGTATCAATGGATAATACGTCTTTGTGCAGATGTACTACCGGGTTTTAATCAAACTGTGTCTTTAAAACCTGTATTAAGACATAAACAAATGTGTTTGAAATAGAAACCTATGCTTTTACATTGTGATTATTGTTCAATTGCTTAATTGAATAATTAATGTCTGTGTGATTTTTGATGGTATAAATATGGTTAGCATGTGTTAATATTTTTATACACTGATGACGGGTTTGTTTGTCCTGAAAGCTCTGTTTTATTAAACACTTGTTCAGTATTAGCATTGCTTGATTTATATTATATATATTTTTTTCAAAAACATGTCAGGGCAGCTATCAGACAGATGCATATGAATTATGGACATCACAGAAATATGCATATTGGTTGCGTCATGAAGAGCACCATTGACGGCTTACATCACTTTCCTAGAATGTGGGGGTATGGATGCCTTACCTTGTAGGACAAGGCCTGAAAAAGTTGGCCGTCTGACTGTGCTTTAACTATTTTTCAGTGTGTAAGCCACTTCTGTCTGACAGACAGATGCTATCAGAGTCAAACCTCTGCCTATGATACTAGGCTCTCTGCAGACCTCTGTAGTGATTATGTGTGTCACAATAAATTGCAATGGAGGCTGTCACAAATACCTGAAATCAGTGTGTGAAGTAAGAAAGGAGTTACAAATATAATGTCAACAATCTCATTTATTCAGAATGCTGAGAAGGAGCTACACATGTTACTGTCCACACAACAGTGATCAGTACAATATCAATGCTTCTTTGTCAAGGAAGCTATGCTATACAAGCCACTCCTCAATGCACATGCTGCAGGAGCACTTACAGCACAATATGTCACAAATAACCATTTCACTTCGATGCAGTCACAACATGTGATTATATATCATTGTCCAACATAAAATGGGTACAAATAACTAGACCAAAATAGATTTTTTTGTGTAGCATCAATACATCTGTATAATGTTGCCCTTTTCAGGAATTGAACAGCAAGCTATGTAAAAGTACTGACTAATGACATGTGGATGAAACATAAGCACCACAGTGGGAGTCTTGCCACAAGTGTGACATTCCATTTATGCTAAGTCATTACGTCATATGATTGTGTCAAAAACAATCTCTTTGAGAAAAAAAGGGATGGGGGAGGTCTCTCCCACTGTAAATGGACACATTATAACTGTGGTGGACAGGCACCATTCATGTATTAGAGTATAAGGTCACACAATGATAACAGCCATTGAATGTGGGTTTTTAACACCTGACCATCTGACTACATAAAATACATGATATTGTAGAGAGTGAATGCACAATGGTAGAAGTGGCACTACAATTGTGAGATATGTCAGTATTTCTAGGCATTACATCATGTTATTCCTGCAAAGTATATGTGTGGCTGTTACTGCAACAGCATACAGAATATTGTCTCATTCCCTCTTGCCAGAGAAAAATGCTTACTGCAAATTTTATATAAGAAAAATGCAATCACATGTCATCATTACTCATTACTATGTGAGAAATTACCATAGCCTTTTGTTACAGGAATCATCATCTATACACATACACAGCAGATGTGTTTTGACAACCATGCTAGTGACATACACAGTCACAATAAGACTGACACAATGTAGTCTGAGCAGTAATGAACTGATATGACTGTAGAATACTGGAATGAGCTGAAATGACTGGAAACAGCTGGAATGAAATTGGAATGAAAGTCTTTATCTGTTAATTACCCAGAACTGTACCGAACAGGTGCCAGTCTCTCCTTTATGGACCAAGTATATTTGTACAGTTTATAAAAGTCTGCAAACACTGTAGTTTGGTTAAGAGTGCTTTATTATGTACAGTGGAGGAAGATGTCAGCAACATTTGAATACTGTTTTCAATAAGAGTGCTGATAAACTGCAATAGTTCTCTGCATTCATATTCTTCAAATTCCTTTCCTCATGAATAATATCATTAATATTCTGGAATGCTGAATGTTTGACTTGACTTCTGCACTCATACCCAAGTAATTGCACTGCCTTCTGAGGACTGCACTGCCAGGACTTTCTGCATCCATCCATCCATCCTCAACCCCTTTTTCCCATTTTGCACATGGGGTTGGGGTGTCACTTCAACAGTGACAATCATCTCGAGCCAAGGTTAACACCACAGTGTGGCTAGCCCTGCCACCGTAGTTTATCCATACCTTTCACTCACACACACAGCCAATTTAGAGTGTCCAGTATACCTACTGCATGTCCTTGGAATGTGGGAAGAAACTGGAATACCCAGAGAAAACACACTTGACCACAGGGAGGACATGCAGGCTCCACACAGAAGGCAACCCAGCCTAGAATTATACTGGAGAACCTCTTGCTATGAGGCGATAATGCTAACCACTGCACCACCATGGCCACTATCAGTCTGAAAACAAACTAACTTAACTAACTGTGTCTGAAGTGTTTCCTAATAATACCAAACTCTGTAAAGTTCTACATGCCTCTTTAGTCTTGGTTCCCAAGCCTTGCAGAATATGAACAAGATGTGTTTGTACTCAAATATACAGCACATTCTGTTCTTAACAGTATTTTTGACTGAAGGTTATTTTCATTGATTGAAAATACATTTGCTGCATCTGTATGCGAACTGTGAAGCCTGCATTTCTTGACTTATGCAAAGAGAATACTATATTGTTGTACATTTAAATGATACCTGATTTAACACTACCAAGCTAAAGAATAGTGTCTGAATTACAAGTGCCACATGACATGTTGCTGTACAATTGTGACAGTGCCCATTTGAATGGATGACATCATCATTGTTTATTAGCTGGATGTTTATGCTAAAAAGTGGTTGAAGGGCTCAATACTACTGTGCATCTACACATTGTATATGCACTCGAAGAGTAGTCTACACAGTATGAGAGAAAAAGACACACTCACAGCTGGACTCAAACCTTCTACCTATGTAGGCACACAATCTACAGCATCAAAGTCAAGCACCACAGGAGAAATTCCACTAGAATTGTGAGATACTGCAGTTATGTAAGCATTATGTAATCATTGTGTTGGCAAAAATGCTTTTTCCCTGGGCTTGAATTTCCTAGTTTAACATTTTGCCATGTAAAATACATATAATACATATTATAAGTGGAGGTGTACAGAACGGTGGCTGTGAAATAGGCAGCTGAAAATGACAGTAATCACAATATTTACGCAATGATGGACTGGGACCACCTACCTATCTATTTACACTGTCTGTAGAGCACAGTATCAGCAACAGTGCCAAAGGAGAATTCTGAATACAAGTGAGGCATACAGCATCTATAAAGGGGTGACATCAGCAGTGTTTTGCCAAGAAGATGTGTGTATGTGTTAAAAACAACTTTTACAGTCATCTGGGGTTGTAAATGTTACTATAAATTTGTGTAAACCAATCCTGAATGCATTTACAGTCACACACACTCTTAGAAGGTAATCACTGCTGCATCCAAACCTCCTTTTTACACATTCTAGCAAACAATGTAAGAAAAGCAAGTGCCACAGGACAAGTCTGACTTTAAAGTGTGACAGAGCACTTTAGAAAGAATGACCTCATCAGTTTGTGCACAAATGTTATGAAAAGTGGGATAATGAAACAGGGACTCATCTACTGTCTAAAAGTTTCTCCATGTGGAAGTGGTTTGATATCAGTTGTGAAAGTTTTACCTACCTAATTCTACAGCCCCACACAGGCAAGTTCACCACTGTGAGATTCGTACATCCTACCTCACTTGTTACATAATCTACAGATAATTGCATTACATGCATGCACCACAGTAAAAGTCTGCCTACAAGGGGGACAAGCAGTGTCTTTGAGGGAATGAAATCACCACTTCATTGTAGAAACATTGCTATGGTTAAAACTTAATACATTCACACTGGATTATGACTCTAGGCAAAGCATATCACTTGAGTGAATATTACACATTACAAGTGTGAGTGAAAGCATTCCAAATTATTATGAACTCTACCCACATATGGCAGCTAGTGCTGTATTTGATCCACCTACCTAAGTAGTTACACATTCTAAAGATCAATGTATGAACCATAAGTGCCATAAGAGAAGTCTGATTTATATAGTGTGAGAATGTACTTTAGAAAGAATGACCTCATTAGTGTGTTGCAGAGAAGATGTGGCTGTGAAAGGTGTGATAAAGGGATGGTGGCTGTTTAAAATGTGTCTCCAGAGTGGAAGTTGATTGAGCACAACTGTGTTGGAGGATATACTCACCTGACTCTGTATATCCCCAACACACACACACACACACACACACACACACACACACACACACACACACACACACACACACACACAATTCCCACATTGAGCTTCAAACCTCCTCCCTGTCATGTTATACAGTCCTGACAGCACTGCATTAGTCACAAAAGCCAAAGGATAAATCTGATTTTTAAGGGGAAAGTGTGCACTTTTGACAGGATGGCCTCATCAGTATGCTATTATTTATTTATTTATTTGACATTTGTTTACTGGGAAGATCCAGCTGGGTATGAGCCCATTTTCAGAGGAGGCCTGGGGAGAAATGCTCCAGAGACAATTAACAAAAGTTACATAATTACAATGATAAAATAATTACGAAAGTTACAAAACTTGATACAAACCACATGAGATAATTCACATTATTAAAGAACTTATCACAATGAATAGAACACTCATATATACACTAATTTATACATACACTAGTCAATAATATCTTACATTAGAATGTATCAGAAGGTCATGTAGGACAGAGGTGATACAGGAGAGGGGAAATAACAGAGGAGTGAGTAGGGTGATAGGTGGATGGATTTAAAGGGAATGAGTGGGGTATGTAGAGGTAAGTAGGAAGAGGAGAAGAGGGTTGGATAAAGTCTAGTAAAGAGGAAGATGGAGCAAGAAGAGGGAATGAAATGAAATTAGCCTAGAGGTAGGTTGATAGAGAGCAGGACTGAGGTAGGTAGAGTGAAGGAGAAGAGTTAGAATGAATTGGTTTGAGTAGAAATACATTGTTTACATTGTTTTTCTTTTCAGGACTTCAGAAACCTTGTTTCAATTCTCAGCTAAGTACATTAATCTTAGTTATAGCTATTTAAGGGAGACCTTCTTTTGCTCTCCTGCTTAATCTCTAATTCCCTTTCACATAAATTCTTCCTCTTTTACACTCACCTTAATCATTTATCTTCTAACCACGAGTGCTTCCCCCTCACCTGGGTTCGGATATCTGCATGCAATTCACCCTTCCTGCTGAAACATGATCCAAAATCTGGAAAAATACATTAAAATTCAGCAATGTATGTCTTTTCCCCACCAATGTATTTACTAAGTTATACTTTATTTTGTGATTGAGTTAAAGTCGGAAGTTGTATGCACACTACCTGGGATGCTATCACTATGTTACCCCCCCCCCACCTCCCACTACACAATAGACTTTTTCTTTTCTCTTTGTCAAGGGAACAAAGTAGTTTTGTAAGATCTGTGTCATGGAAATGCTTACCCCATGAAGCAAGATATAATTCTAGTCCCATATACTACTCTTAGGATGTTCATAGCAATCTCCTCTAGCTGGGACAGGCAATAGTGTATTTGCAATACCAGAATATTGGCACTGACCTGTTATGTTCTACTTTTTACTGATAATCTTTTTCGGCAGCATGTCTCTGCTTGGTGGAATTGGTGGCCAGGTTCTGCCTGCTCTGTTTAGCCTCACTCCACTCAGGCTCATTATCCTCCCCTACCTTTCCCCAAATCACACTCACTCACCTCCAGTGCATCTAAACTTATTTTCAAACTAACCACCCCCACCAATTATTATTAGCCAGTCATAAATGCCATACCTCAGTCCATACCAACACTGTTCCCACCCATTATCAGTTCATTCTTTTACCATTTACCTATCCTCACCTTCTTCCTTGCCTAATCTAATTAACTTTCTACTAACCACTACACTTCACTATCCTTCTCTTTTTTCATACATTCAACACCCCAACCCACTTACCTCAACACTTGGCTAGTCTCACTTCTAATTTAATGGTAACTTCCTAGTATCCCAAGCATCCCAAAATTTTACTCTTATACACTATTTTCCTCATATTCCGGTCACTAGCCACTCACCTAACATTTTGTAACAGTCACCTATCCAACACTTTCTCCTTCCATACTATATCATTTCCTTAGCCACTACACACAAAACCCATAAACTTTCTGATAGCATCAGACCACTATAAGGCCACTATAATACTACCTGCATTGACCATTTTACTATGGGTATTCTCAACTATATTCCACTTCCCAAACTTCCCTCAAGTATAATAAACTAATAACAAAACCCTGAAATTCTCTCTTATATTTAATATCTTGCCTCGGTCTTAGTGGTGACACTCACCCAAACCCTGTTCCCAAAACCGATCCATAGGAACCCCTCAACTTCCCTACATTTCAACCCCACTGTGTATTAAATGCTTTCCTGAAAGGAGCAAACCTACTAATCCTTAACATGAATCTTAGGATAACAGTTAATAAAATACATGAACTCCATGACAGTCATTCACACTACTCCCCAGACAGAAACCTGGCTGAAACCATAAATAAAAAGCAATGAAATTCATCCCTCCAGGTTACAACATACATAAACTTGACAGAATAAACAAATGTGGAGGTGGAATAGCCATTCTGTACAAAAAAAAAATCTCATATTAGAACTTCTATAACCAAACGTCCCAGAATTCAACAATGCTGAGATAATATTTAGCAAACTCAAAATAAACTCCAAAAAATAACTGACCATTATAGATTCTTAGTCACTGCGGTGGTGGTGCTGTGGTAGCGTTGTCGCCTCACAGTTAGACATTGTCCTGTTCGATTCTCAGCTAAAGTGTCTTCTGTGTGGAGACATGCGTGAATGGGCATGCCTTCGTTGAAGGTTGTGCATCAGGGCTGGCAACTCGGCACGTAAAAATCTACTGTCAATCATTAGCAGACCGGAGTTCTGCTGTGGCGACCCCTAACCGGGAAAAGCTGAAAGACACAACAACATATTCCTCCCGGAAATAACCCAGCTACAATTGAAGACATTCTCCATTGGATGTCCATAACATTTTCTCAAGAAACGATCATGGGTGACTTTAACACAGACTGGTTGTACTGCAGCTTGGAAAACACAACTAATATATATATACTTTAGGAGATGAAAAAGGATACAGAAAATTCAAATAGCATTAGGATTTTGAATACTTAGTCCCAATTTAGGGAATAAAAGGCTTTCTCTATATCTAAGCCAATTATGAATGTTTCTTTATTTTCTGTATTAACATAATCTATAAAAGAAATTATCCTTTTAATATTGTCATGTGTGTGTCTATGATATATAAATCCAGTCTGATCATTATTTATTGCTTTGGATAGTGGTATTTTCATTCTGTTAGTTAATATTGTCATAAATATCTTATAGTCACTATTTAATAATGATGAGGTACAGAGGTTTGGGAATTTGTTTTCCTTTAGGATTGGTGTGATTAAGGAATATCTCCAAGAGGGTGGCATTAAAGATTGTGACTGAATTTCTAATAGAGTTTCATGGAAGAGGGGTAGTATCTTTGAAGGAAAAAGTTTATATATTTCCATAATTATGCCATCTATACCTGGATCTTTATTATTTTTACTCTCTTTTATTGTATCTGTAATTACTTTGTAGGATATGGGTGCTTGCAGATCTAGTTTTAATTTTTCTGGTATTTTTTTATATTGGAACATTTTTCATCTAGATTTAATTGATCGATATGTATATTTTCTTTTTGGAAATGTTCCATATAGTGATTTCTATAACCATCAAGAATGTCACCTATATCCAAGACATTTATTCCTTTCTTTTCATGGAAGATACTTTTAATGTTATTAGCTGTTGACTGTATTTTGATTATTGTGGATAAATTATGTAGATATTTGGGAGAAGTGGCCAAGGTATTCATTTTTAGTTTTTCTAAAGCTAAACTAGTTTTATGTGTTAGAATTTTATTGTATTTATTGTTTAATACTTCTATTTTCTTTTTCATCTCCAAATGATTTTGATTTTTTTTTCAGGTTTTACTGACAAAATTTTTGATTGTAGATCTAATAATTCAGAATCCCATTCTCTGATTTTTTTATACCAAGTTAGGGTTTTACCATATATGTAAGCTTTTAATGAGTTCCATATCATTATTTTATTTATCTGTATGGTGTAATTACTATCCAAGAAGAACTGTAATTCAGATAATAACCAGGGTTTGAACTCTTTAATTTTAGTTATATATACTGAAATTCTGGAGTTAAAGATTAATGGTTTGTACGTCTTCTGTGTGGAGACATGCGTGAATGGGCGTACCTTTGTTGAAGGTTGTGTGTCAGGGCTGGCAACACAGCATGGAAAAATCTACTGTCAATCATTAGCGGACCGGAGTTCCGCTGTGGTGACCCCTAACCGGGAAAAGCCGAAAGACACAACAACAACAACAACCCATTTTGAAGTTTTAGTATCAATGAATTGTGGTCTGAAAAGGGGTAGGGAGTGACTGAGAAATTAATGATTTTAGAGTGTAAGTCATGGGTAGCAAATATTTTATCTAGTCTAGTTTGGGTACCAAATCTGTGATATTGATGGGAAAACAACAAAGATTTATCTTCTTTAAATTTGAAAATATTTACAAGATGAAATGATTCTACCCATTTCTTTAAAGCTTTTGATACAGCAGATGTACGCAGCAGTCTTTTATTTATAGTTTCAGAAATATCTCCTCCTAATATAAAGTTGCCTTTATAATTATTGGAAATGAAATCCAAGTGTTTTTTAACAGTTCCTGTTCCAATGCCTGGGAACCAGTATAGACTGGCTAGGGTCCATATTCTGTTATTATATTTAACTATTACTAATGCCATAAGGCCTTCTTTATCTTCATACTTATAAATGATTTCTGGGTTAGTCACATTTGTTTTCCATAAAATTGCTACCCCTTTTGTCTTTGTCTTATAAGTGGATTGTGCCAATATCATATATTCCTTAGGATTCCATTTGTAATTGTCATTTGTTTTGAAATGACTTTCTTGAAGGAAGACAATTTGTGCTTTGTTCAGTTTTAAATATTTCAGTAGATTTGATCTTTTGCTAGGATTGTTTAAGCCATTGGTATTTAAATATAATAAAGTTAAATCCATTTTAGGTTATTTAGACTATGTAAATGTTTTGTTTTATTCTGACTATTAAATGTTTTAATCTGATAACTATAAAGTATATGTTTGAGCTTTTAAAGGAAATTATCAGTTTTATACTTTTAGTGTTTACCTATAAAGTAATGTTTTAGTCAGGCATACTAAAAATGTTTTTGTGAAATAAATTTAAATTAATACATGTTAACAAAACTAAGATCTGCACTAGCCATGGAATGAAGATAATTCCTAATCTGATGTATAAACCTAAATCCATCAGATTATCACTCATACCTTGACAATCCAGAAAATCTGAGCTCCATAAATTGAATTATCATATGGAGAATATTTGTAATAGGATTTTGAACAGATATAGTACTATTGTAAATTAGACAGAATTCTAATACAATATAAATGTCTACTTAGTGTATAAGCAATTAATATTTACATGAAAGATACATGACAAGCAATTCAATCATAGTAAAGTAGGATGTATCATATAAAAACTTCAGTAAAAGATTATAGCATACAGTTATTTAACATACTCTCCCTTACTGATGAAGTCTTTAAAAACATATTATTTAATATAAATAGATGGTAATAATATTTATACCTAATGTTTATAATACAATGTATTTTACTGGATATATCAGAAGTTATATTTCATTGTTTGCCAGCATTTAAGTAATCACTTTGATTGTTGCTAACTTACTTAAAGCATCAAGTTTGTTTTTTGTAAACATTGATGAAAGTTAGTGCATTTTAATTATCAGTGCATCCCTCTTCTCACCATTTCCTACACATAAGGATTTTCATATCTGTAATTTCTTAGTATAAAATTAGTGAAATTATAGGTTAAAAACAACAAATTCACTTATTCTGATTAATGCTTACAAATTCCCTTTCCATATTCATAAATTGCCATTTTATGGCATATACTGAAATTTTTTAGATTTAAATGGCAACATTCTATTTTGTATAATCAGCAAAGGTTAATCTGAGTAATTATTGTCAATTAAATACTATTTGTTCAGAATGTGATTGTTAAATTCTGTGACATTCCTAGTTCAGGCTTCTATTGTTTCCCTTGAACAACACTGTCAGTTTGATGTCAAGTATAAAACATTAATTACCTTGGTAACAGCTTAAGTATTATGTATGGTCAATATGGGTTACAAAACTACAATTCATGTTAAAGCAATTATATGACCTGTTATGCACATTTACTTATACGAGAAAATCATCATGCTTCCCCTTGATTTTCAATATAGTGTATGTCATTTATGACAAGTTAAAACAGTAGTCCTATTATACACAAGCCCATGTTATTAAACTGAGTGTCTATTGTCAATTTAATACTATTTGTTCAGAATATGGTTGTTACATTCTGTGGCATTTCAAGTTCAGATTCTATTGTTTCTCTTGAACAATTTTGTCAGCTTGATGTCATGTATAAACATTAGTTACCTTGGTAACAGCTTAAGTATTATATATGGACAAGATGGGTTACAAAAACTACAATTCAAGTTAAAGCAATTACATGACTTGGTATGCATATTTACTTATATAAGAAAATCATCATGCTTCCCCTTGATGTTCAATGTAGCCTATGTTATTTATGACAAGTTAAGACAGTAGTGTTATTATACACAAGCCCATGTTATTAAATCCTATCTTTAATATCTAAATTCAGCAGACTGCTTCATCTTATATGACAAGTATATATTTTATGTCTAAATTTATTAAAATCATACATTACATAACTATTGTGTGTTTTTAAGTTGTTGCTAGTTATTTGAGAGACCACAGGCTGTAATGCTTATTCTTATTATTAGCTCCTTCCAAGCATGTTTATACAGTCCATAGACTTTAAATTATGAGACCCTTCTTGTTTCTTATTTGTTATAAGTATATTTCCATCCTTACATACACACATATCAGTACTTCAAGCATGGGCAACAATACCCATCCAGTTTTCACAGAATACCAGTCACTAGTTCATGTGGTGTGTGTTTCCAGGCTGTCCTTAAAATATCCAAACCAATTATTTGTCTTGTTCCATTTTACCAGCCTGTTCCATGCAGTGGCCACTCTGCTGGTGAACCACTCAACACACCTTCCATTCCCACAGATATTTCCACGAAGGAAATCTGATGACTCTCTAGCACTTCCCAGCAACCCCAAACACCCCTGGAATCAGCTATCCCCATATACCCAACACGTCTGAGCAAGCTCACCTCCCAAACCACTGCAAAGTGTACTGCACAAGACCAAGTGCTCTTAGTCTTTCACAATAACTCAGACTGCCACTCTTATGAAAGTCCTTAATGTGTTTGGACCAAAATACATTTTAAATATAAAATTGCACTTTTTTTTTTTTTATCAAGAATCAACTTAATGAGCTGAACAAAGTGTTGGGAGACCATCAATATGTGTACATGTGGTTTAAAACAGCCCTTTTATATATATATATATATATATATATATATATATATATATATATATATATATATATATATTTTTTTTTTTTTTTTTTAAACCAAAAACGTCATTGCCGAAAATCATTTCGGAGGCTCATCAGAGCCATTAAGCATTACCATAGCAACCTGGGAGCATCTGTTTCTGTTAGTATGTCTGTGTACTGCATACCTGAGGCTCGCGATGCACCTGAAACAAAGCTTCACTTCACTGCAACTTCAAGCCTAAATTCTCTCCCTTTCAGTAAGGCAGCATCCAGGAAAAAATGGAGAGCAAACAGATCCAAAAAAAAACAACCTCCCAACAAACCACCTCAAAAAGAGATAACACATTCTTCCAGCCTCTCAGCAGATGTATAAACAAACTATTCTCTTCCAAAATATCCCAAATCACAGTTTTATCCACCCCCTTCCCCTGGATCCAGGCTAAAACACCAAGTGTCTCTTCCTAATACACAAGCATCAGTAAACCTCGATCACAAGCCGCAATCCACAGCTTCCCAGAGATGAAAATGGCAACATACAGCAGCTGCCAGACACAGCTGCATCCACACACACCATGTCAGGCTTAATCAAACAGCACTCGAAACTATGATACCTGCCATAATTGATATTAACTATGTTTAGACAGAATAAGAATGACATTTGTACTAGCTGCCAGGCACGACTGCATCCATGCACACCATATCAGGATTGATCAAACAGCACTCGAAGCTATGATACCTGCCATAATTGATATTAACTATGTTTAGACAGAATAATAATGACATTTGTATTAGCTTCCAGACACAGCTGCATCCATGCACACCATATCGGGATTGATCAAACAGCACTCGTAGCTGTAATACCTGCCATAATTGATATTAACTATATTTAGACAGAATAATGATGACATTTGTACTAAAAGCTTGCTACTATTATTTAACCAGGATATAAATAACATTTCTAAATCATACTTTAACTGAAAAAGGCATTAGTCTCCATGATAGCATTTTTTTCAAAACACTACTGTTACTGCAATTATATATGATGTTAATTTGTTACATTTGAGTCTGAACTCTGATGAATGGCACATTGTTGAATTAGTTAATTAATTACTTAAATTATTATAAGTAAAATCAATAAAAAATGAACAGGATAACTATTCATTGAGTTCAAGAAGGGGAACAGAAACTTCTATGTTTGCATTATATGTTGCGTTGTTTGGCTTGTACATAATGTAAATAGTAACCCATCTTGACCTACCTTTGCTTTTGAAGAATTATTGGACTCTTTGAATATTCTGAATAAATCATTACTGTTTCACAGCTGTTTAAGAAACCTCCTTTTTTTGAATAAAAACAGATGACAAGTGATGTACCATATCAGTTGATACTTTGAGACATGTAATTGTAAGAGTTTTTTTTTGGGGGGGACAGCTATCTTGAAATCAGTTTTTTGTTTCTTCGTTCTAGCATCAGTCTAAGGATTTGTTTATTTTATTCTTTTAAGAGTAGGGGCCATCCATTCCATTTCTAATGGGATATACACTATGTTGTTGTTTTTGATGAATATAGTAGCTTCTTCTAAGTCATTAAAGGTTCTCATCTCATTGGCAAAAAGTATTTTTATTTTTTCTAGACCTATCTAAAGCATTTGACATGGTCCCACACAAACAACTCATCGCTGTCCTCAATAACCTATCCTTCTCTCAATCAGTCACCAACTGGTTTCAGAGTTACCTGTCTGACCACCAACAATCCATTGTATGGCAGAATGACATATCTCCCCAACTACCTGTCTCCATAGGGGTTCCCCAAATATACATCCTTGGACCCCTACTCTTCTCTGTTTTCACCAATAATCTAGCCTCTGCCACCAAACATGGCACACTCATACAATATGCAGATGACTCAACCATCATCTGCTCAGCCCAGTCCCTACCCAAACTGCAAAAAGTCACACAGAAAGACTTTTCCTCTGTTGAAACTTGGTTATCCAATGCCCAATTAATACTCAACCCAAGCAAAACTAAACTACTCATCTTCCAACCCACCAAACATACTCAAAACAACTCTCACTTTAACATCACAGCAAAAGGCAACACCACTATATACCCAACGGAACACACCAAATTGCTAGGAGTGGAAATAGACAGTAAACTAAAATTTGACATTCACATATCCATGACCATAAAAAAGGTCCACAAAAAACTAGGAGCATTATACAGAAATAAGCAACTTCTCACCAAAGCAGCAAAGATTTCAATAGCAAATTCCCACCTTATCTCCACCCTACTTTATGCCTCTCCAATATATACCAACCTGAGGCAATGCAATCTAAACAAGCTAAAGACCTGCTACAACAAAATTGCCAAATTCTCCACAGAGGCTTTCTACCATAGTCACCACTGTCTCTCACTTGCTGAACTGGGCTGGCTTGAACTCCCTCACCTCCTTCAATGGTATCAACTCTCACTCACCCACAAACTAGTAAACCATCCACTAAATGTCCCATCCCTCCAGAATCTACTCCAACCCTATTGCACCACCAGACCACTAAGATCCAGCAACAAAAATCACTTGCAGATCACTAAAGCCAATAACTCTGCTGGTGAAGCACTATTCTCTTGCGCCATAGCCAAATTATGGAACTCCCTCCCACTCACAATTACCTACATAACATCATGTACCCACTTCAAAACTTTACTAAAAGCACACCTAAAAACATGCTGGCTATGCCCTTGCAGCTCCCACTCTAATATCACCCACCCCATCCAACCACTACCTTTCTTTCCACCCCACTAACTACCTTGATTATAGGAGGCTCAGATGCTCATAAGCCTAGTACTTATTATACAGCAAGAACTTCTTATTGTAACATTTGTTAATGTATGTTATGTACTTCGCAGATAAAGATTCTAGTTGTCTACTGATGTACTAAGTTCTTCATCTGTAAATATGTTTGTAATTAATTGCTATGTTAATCAAATTGTTAATCGCTATATAATCCAATGTAACTACTGTCTGTTTATTTTAACTGTGGAGCTTTTCTCCCCGGGCCTCTGCTAAAAATTGACCTACGTCCAGTCGGACACTCCCGGTCAACCAATGTAAATAAATAAATAAATAAATAAATAAATTTATCTTGGCTGGAAAGGCCAGCTGTGCTTTAATGTTGTTTTGTTTCAACAGTTTTATTATTGGCCAAAGTTTTTTCCTTTCTTCTATTATTCTGGAAGAATAATCATTGTCAAACCTTATCAGGCTTTTTGATTGTATTTTAAGGGTGATTTTCTTCAAGCATATTTTAATATTAGTTCCTTGTCCAGAAATGAAAGAAATTTTATTACTATGGATCTAGGTGGAGTATTTGTTGGGTTAGAAGCAGGTTTCCTCAGTGCTCTATGCGCCCTTTCAATTCCAAATGAAAGTCCCTCTTTCAAGTCTAAAAATTCAGGAATCCAGGTTGTTAAAAATGAAATAATGTCTTCACCTTCACTGTTTTCAGGCAGACCAAAGATCCTTATGTTGTTTCTCCTTTCCCTGTTTTCTAAGTCATCTATTTTGTTAAGCAGCCATATATTCTGTTTAAGCAGAAATTCTTTTTGGAATTCTTTCTCTTTGAGTCTCCTTTCAATGTCATTTAGAGAAGTCTCTATATGTGTTATTTTTGTATGGTGTCGCTGTAAAAGTTCCTTAAGAGTATTGGTCGGTTTTTGAGAATTTAATCTGAGGTTTTCTAAGTCATTTTTAAAGCCATCCATCTTCAAAGATAGTTCCTGTAAGGTAAATGTCATCAATTGCAGTTCTTTTTTCAAAGCAGCATCTGGATGAGAATTCCTTGAGTTGCTCATATTCAGTGACTCAATATATCTCCAAGCTACTTGACAGGAACAATTTTGTATATCTCCACCACAATTGATATTTATGTAATTTAGTGGTTTATCTATAGATTTCCGATGTTTTAAACTTGAAAATAATAAAATGTTCCTATATTATTATGCTAGTTTATGGAGCTCTCAAAATTCACTGCTCTCAGTTGGCCATCTAGGCTCCGCCCCCTCTATTTTAAATTCTGACAATTTCTATATGAAAAGCTAGGTATCATACCAATTATCGGACATAATTCCAGTAGGGATGTTAGTATACACCAATTATTATTAATAATTTTTCTTATTTCAAAAGTAGCTCTATTGTATGATGTCACAAATCACAATTTACCTATATTTGGACTTATGTTAGTAATTCTGCTAGATACAGGGTATACTTCCATTGTAGTCAATGAAAAATATGGTTTTGTACTTTCTTCCCTACAACCTAAAACATACTCAATTTCCGTATCTAAGGACTCATTATTGTACCCCCCACTATGAATTCATCCTTCAGTTCCTGCATTTGTTTTTTACATTCTTCTGTAGAGGTATTGAGTCTACTGACCCTAGTAACTTGGGCTTTAGTAACACTCAAACACATGGGGGTATGCATGCTGCTCCGATGGAGGAATTTATTTCTATGTGTGAGTCTTTTAAAAACAGTAGTTTGAATTTCAGTCCCATCAAACAAAATTCTCACATCCAAGAAAGTAATACTAGTTTCTGAGCATGTCATGGAAAAGCGCAGGAAGTCAGTATTACTATTCAAATAATTCAAGAATATATCTAGTTCATCCCTACTGCCACGCCATATAAAAAACAAATCATCCACGTATCTCTTAAAACAGCTAATATTCTCAAAGTACTGCTGTGGGCCATGATATATAAATTCAGTCTCCCACTTATCCAGTACTAAGTTGGCATATGCATTGGCAATGGGAGTACTCATTGCTGTACCAGATATCTGATGAAAGATTTTTCCATTAAATACAAAGTAATTATTATCAAGTACTAACTGTAGTAATTCACATATGGCTTCACTAAATCTACCAGAATATTGCCCACTTTTTACCAAAAGTTCCTTTCAGCATTTATACCATAATTGTTAGGTATGACAATAAAAAGTGACTGGATGTCAAGAGTCACCATCAGAAACTTACTTCTAGTACCAAGAGATTTATATGTCATAAACCAGCTGGAAAGGTTTTGCAGAAAATCAGCAGTATCCTGTATATAACTTTTCACATACAATAATTGTTTAGATACACTTTGTAAATATATTGAAATAGACTCCATCGCCCAACCCCTCCCAGATACAATTGGTCTCATGGGGGGGGGGGGGGTTCTAAGTTTTTATGGACCTTCGGTAGCCCATATAAAATGGGTAATATAGGATGTATTACAGTAAAGTACTGATACAAATCTATTCTGATGTCGTTCATCAACTGTAAATCATATATCATTGTATTAATAACATTTTTAGACCTATTCACATCATCACCATTTACACACTTGAAAGTATTTTCATCAGCTAAAAAAGAGAACATATTATTAAGATGCTTATCCATAATAATAACAGCACCACCTTTATCTGCTTCTTTTATGACAATATTTTCCAGCATCAATTTTTTATAAGAAGCACATTCATCAGTAGATAAGTTAAACATCTTCCTAAAAGAGCCTTTATTATACACTTGTCTAATCTGTCTTTCACAAATAGTAGAAACCACTGGATAGCTATTTGATATGAAGACACTTGAGCATTTACACACATTGGTTTGTAATGTCTCCTGTTGTTTAAATATAAGTTTTAAATCTAAATTATGAGCAAAGAGTTTCAAATCAGTTAATATAGAACTTAGACCATGCACAGCACAGGGAATAAACTTCAATCCCTTATTTGACAGTGTTACGTCAGATGTTGTAAGTCTGTCTTAAATAAATTAATGACCAAGTTCATATTAACAGTACCTTTCAAAAGAATTATTTTTGAATTCTGAAGTTGCTTCGACACTTTCCTCTTTTCCTTTGTATAGAATGACCCCTGGAACATTCTTGTTTTTTCACCATAACCTGTTCTGGTAACTTTGGGCGTACAACCATCTGTTCCGATGAAAAAAATGCCTCAGTGGACTGAGAGTTCCTTATCATTTGTAGGCATGTATCAGCTGCCAACGTTGCCATACTCACTAATATGTTTAGCTAGAGAGTTGGTATCAACTTTTTTCCTGATTTCTGAATGGTGCTCAGTTATTCTTTCCTTCAGTTTTCTAGTTGATTTCCCAACATAAAATGCCTGACATCTGTTACAAGTAGCCAAATATATTATATTCATTGTAACACATGTTACTGAACTTGAAAATAAATAATTATTTTTTGTTATAGAGTGTTGAAAAATATTATTTTTGTTAATAACATCACAGCAACTACAATTGTAACAGGAAAGGGTACCTGGTTTAATTATTGTTGTCCTAGCATTATTCACATTCATGTCCTTATAACATAGATAACATAGATTTTGTTTTAAATTCTGACAATTTCAATATGAAAAGCTAGGTACCATACCAATTATCGGACATAATTCCAGTAGGGATCTTAGTATACACCAATTATTATTAATAATGTTTCTTATTTCAGACGTAGCTCTATTGTATGTTGTCACAAATCACAATTTTCCTATATTTGGACTTATGTTAGTAATTCTGCTAGATAAAGGGTGTTAGAAAAATATGTATTAATGTGTGTATTAGCAATATGCTTAGTGCATTTAGAAATTGAAAAGAGTTAACACATCTATTCTATTTCATACTGCATAAATCTGTACAAACTGCAGTTGCTTTCTGACCTTGTACTATTAGCTAAAATCTTGCTTGTGCTTTGGAAATTTACTGAGAAATAATAATGAATAGAACAATACTACTTGTATGAAACTTAGACAAGAAGTTGTTGGAAAAAAACAAGTTAAATACCTAGGATATGTAATATCCAAGGAAGGTAGGACATTAGATGAGGACAGAAAAATAGCGATTTTACAAGCACCAAAACCCACTACCAAGAAGGAAATGATGTCCTTCCTGGGTACGACTAATTTTTGTCGGAGTTGGATTCCAAACTATGCCTTGGAATCTGCACCGTTGACTAACCTGATTTATAAAAAGCCTATGGCAGCACAGGATTTGTTACAATGGACACCAGAAGCAGAATCTGCTTTCTGCAAACTGAAACAGTTAATAGCGTCCTCATTAGTTTTGGGATTACCAAACTATCATAAACGTTTTTTCCAAACTGCAGACTGTAAGCAAGGTTATATGACATCAGTGTTAACACAGCAGCATGGGGACAAGCAATGCCCTATTGCTTATTATTCATCACAACTGGACCCACTGGCACGGTCTTTACCTCACTGTGTACAAGCAGTAGTTGCAGCTGCAATGGCAGTACAGGTTTCGGCCTCAGTAGTGTTGTTCCACCCTCTCACATTGAGAGTGCCTTATGCAGTCGCAATTATTTTACTACAAGAAAAGGTAGCATATCTTTCCCCTGCTAGGCATCTTTCCTGTATGACTATATTGTTGAGGCAACCTCATATGACAATTGAACGATGTACGACTTTGAACCCTTCTACCTTGCTCCCAACCCCTGCAGATGGCACACCACACAGCTGCCTGCAGGTGATTGAGCAAAAGACACTGCCTAGAAAAGATCTTATGAATGTTCCCTTGGATGATGCCGAGGTCACATACTACATGGACGGCTCATGCAAAAGGGATCCTGCAGGACAGAACCTAGTAGGATATGCAGTAGTTTCTGACACTGACATTATAGAAGCAAAATTTTTACCACATAGCTTATCTGCACAGGCAACAGAATTGATTGCCTTGACACGGGCATGTACCTTAGCAAAGGGTAAATGTGTAAACATTTTTACTGACAGCCAGTATGCTTTTTCTACTGTACATGTTTTTGCGCAACAGTGGAAAAATCGAGGAATGATAACATCTACTGGCAAACCAATCAATCATGCACAGTTTATTTTAAATCTTTTAGAATCTATTCAGTTACCTCAGAAAGTAGCTATTTGTAAATGCACAGCTCATACCAAGCAACAGGACAGGATTTCAAAAGATAATGCGAGAGCTGATACAGCTGCAAATCAGGCAGCTACAGAAGTATTTCTTTTGAATGAAGAACTACAACCCTCGGAGATTTTAGACTTAGAAATGTTAAAGACAATGCAAACACTTACTATGCAAACTGAAAAACAAAGATGGGTAAAACGAGGAGCAATTCTCAAAAAGGGGCTGTACATCTCTAAAGAAGGGAAACCGATATTGCCATCTAATTTGTTTAGATATGCAGCTTTGTTGAGCCATGGGCAGTGCCATGTCTCAACAGGGGGGATGGTACAGCTGGTAAACCAAGTGTTCACGACATACGGATTTACAAATTACTCTAAAAAATTTTGTTTGTTAAGCCACATCTGTAATAAACATCATGCACAAGGGGCGTTAAGCCCAAGCAAGGGAGTTTCCCTACACCACCGTATCCATTTCATACTATTTGTATGGATTTCATAGACTTGAATAAATGTGAAAATAAGAAGTATTGTCTTGTCATTGTAGATATGTTTTCCAGATGGGTGGAAGCCTTTCCAACTAAAAATCCAGATGCTACGACGGTGGCCAAAGTTCTTGTTAAAGAAATCATCCCTAGATTCGGCATTCCGGAAAGGATCTACAGTGACAATGGCACACACTTTGTGAATCAGACCATACAGCAGTTAATTAAACATTTTTGTATTTCTCTAAAGAATCATTGTGCGTATCACCTGCAATCAGCAGGGCTAGTAGAGAGGCATAATATGATTTTAAAGAGTAAGCTAAGAAAATTAATAACAGAAACGCAGAGAAACTGTGTGTACTGTCTGCCCCTGGCACTGCTGAGCATGAGAACTGCTCTGAATGCAAAAGGATTGGCTCCTTTTGAAAAGCTCTTTGGAAGGGCTTACTATATACCTCAGTGGAAATCCCTCATGCCCGCAGACCAGAGTCCAGAAGAAACAGGAATGCAGAACAACCCTTTCCTCAGAAGTATTGCATAATCATCCTGTTAACTGCATTAGTGACAATAATCTTTTTGTTGTGGCCTTTTCTTTTCCCAGCCATGCAGACTGAACTGAATAAATGTGAAGCGTTGCTCATAAACTGGCATCCAAACTTTAACACTTACCAGGCAATTAAATATGTGTATGCTGAGACTTTCAATGTTTCGAATTGCTGGATTTGCACAGCTTTGCCAACAGTATACGGGGGGTTATTAATGACTACAGTCCCCCTAGGGGTCAATGAGACCTGGGAGAACTTGATTTATGATACTTCAACCATTACAGCACAAGATAAAATAGCATTGTACTTGTCTGTTCCATAAAAAGGAACTGTGTGTTTTTATAAAAATGATACTGTTCAGGTGGGTTCGAGCAATTGCAATGTGACTGTTCCTTATAGATGTTACACTAAAGGTAACAAAGTAGATCTTTATTGTAGTACAAACTATGATTTATTTCTTGGATTGATGCACAAAACACTTGATGAAGTAAAACATAATTCTGTTCTTTATAAACAGCTGTCTATAATTGATAGAAAAATGTTTCATGCAGGGCGAGTGTACATTCATAGCAAGGTTACTACTAAAGTAGAGGATTGTTATTTTGTGTGTGGCAGAAAGACATACAAATGGTTACCTGAGAATTGGTCCGGCAGTTGTTTTTTGGCTTACCTGGTTCCGGCCATACGACACACTGCAGTTTTGCCTCATGGAAAAATTCAAAATGTCCGAGAAGTCGTCAAGAAACCTGTAAATCCAGTGGGACAAATCGATGCATGTTGGAAAGACCATCACTCTCTAGGCAAAGGACTGACACACATGGACTTGAGTGATAGCGTTATATCATGGGCAGGTATATTACCAGCATATGGAGCAGTGAAATCGATCTGGGAGTTGAGAAAACTGTCAAAACTTCTCGAAGTAATGAGCAACGCAACTTTTTCTGCTCAGGAATTGGTGACTGATGAACTGAATGCTATGTGAACTGTAGTGCTCCAAAACCGCATGGCTCTCGACTTCACCCTCACGGCAAGAGGTGGTACATGCGCTTTAATCCAAGAAGAATGCTGTTCGTATATTCCTGACCATAAACATGAGATAGACAATCATCTTGAGGTAATTCAGCAAGTGTCGGCCATGACCAAACCAGGCCCAAACCCACTGATGGACATTTTCCAGAAATGGTTTTGGGGTGGGGTACCATTCTAATGAACATCCTGATTGCCATTTGTGTAGGTATGCTCCTACTGGGAGTATGTTTGTTGTGGTATCCTCTGCATGAAAAGACTGATTAAAGACCTTATGGACATGTCAGTTTCTGAAACCTTATATCAAAGTACTGAGTTTGAAGAACTGTTAAAAGATTAAAAAGCTTTCATAAGTCTAAACTGAATGACTCTCTTAACTGCAAATCCTGAGTGGAAGAGGTTAGGAGAAGAAAACAAACTATTTATGCTTATTTTGAAAGTAGAATAAAAGTATTAATGGGGGGAAATGTTAGAAAAATATGTATTAATGTGTGTATTAGCAATATGCTTAGTGCATTTAGAAGCTTGAAAAGAGTTAACACATTTATTCTATTTCATACTGCATAAATCGGTACAAACTGCAGTTGCTTTCTGACCTTGTACTATTAGCTAAAATCTTGCTTGTGCCTTGGAAATTACTGAGAAGCAGGTGATTTTCTGCTTGCGTTAGGAAAATAATGAATAGAACAATACTACTTGTATGAAACTTAGACAAGAAGTTCTGCTGTGCCATGAGAAAATACACAGCTGTAGAAGTTACAGATAATTAGTACAAAGCCTCCTTGAAAATATGAACTGCAATCAGCATTTGCTTGTATCTGTATTAGAAAAGTACCTTGAAAAGTAACACTGCACAATAGACGCTTATAAACGGATTAATAGTCACCAAGGCCAGGTTGTTTTTCTGAAAAGTTTCTCACAAATCTAGTCATGTCAGAAGAAAATCTGAAGCAACATCTGCTGTAGAACAATGCTAAAAGTTGTGTTTGATTACGTCAGCTTAGAAGGCCATGTCTTGTAAAATAGTATAAGAATGAACATACTTCCTGTTAGTAGTTAGACAAATCCTTGTATTTGCATGTTTTTGTCTCCTTGCTGCAAGTAAATTAAAGTGCCTTAATTGAACCTTACGTGTATTGATCTTTGAAGTTTTTTCCTTTGACACAGGGGATGCTTCCATTGTAGTCAATGACAAATATGGTTTTGTACTTTCTTCCCTACAACCTAAAACATACTCAATTTCTGTATCTAAGGACTCGTTATTATATCCCGCTCTATGAATTCATCCTTCAGTTCCTTCATTTGTTTTTTACATTCTTCTGTAGCGGTACTGAGTCTACTGACCCTAGTAACCTGGGTTTTAGTAACACTCTTAAACACATGGGGGGCATGCATACTGCTTTGATGGAGGAATTTATTTCTATGTGTGGGTTGTTTAAAAACAGTAGTTTGAATTTCAATCCCATCAAACAAAATTCTCACATCCAAGAAATTAATACTAGTTTCTGAGCATGTCATGGAAAAGCGCAAGAAGTCAGTATTACTGTTCAAATAATTCAAGAATATATCTAGTTCATCCCTAATGCAATGCCAAATAAAAAACAAATCATCCACGTATCTCTTAAATCAGCTAATATTCTCAAAGTACTGCTGTGGGCCATGATATATAAATTCAGTTTCCCACTTATCCAGTACGAAGTTGGCATATGTATTGGTTTGTAATGTCTCCTGTTGTTTAAATATGTTTTAAATATAAATTACGACCAAAGTGTTTCAAATCAGTTAATATAGAACTTAGACCATCCACAGCACAGGGAATAAACTTCAGTTCCTTATTTAACAGTGCTAAGTCAGATGTTGTAAGTTCTGTCTTATATAAATTAATGACAGAGTTCACATTAATAGTACCTTTCAAAAGAATTATTTTTGAATTCTGAAGTTGCTTCAACTCCTTCTTCTTTTCCTTTGTATAGAACAACCCCCGGAATGCTCTAGTTTCTTCACCATAACCTGTTCTAGTAACTTAGGGTGTACAACCATCTGTTCCGATGAAAAAAATGCCTCAGTGGACTGAGAGTTCCTTATCATTTGTGGGCATGTATCCACTGCCGACATTGATGACATTGCTGGCATCTCTTTAGGTAAATTAGCAGTCAATCCATTTTGTTGAAGTTCATTATGGTCAAGTTGTATATTGCACTGTTGATCAGCATTTAAAGGCAAAGTAACAGCATCCAGTTCATCAAGAGAGTTAGACTGCTTGTTTGAAACAGGAACAAGATTCCTAGCAACCTCAGTGTTGTGTTTTGTTTTTGGCCAGGTAACAATCTGACCATTACTATAATCATTAATGTCTCTGTTTAATTTATGCCTTTAAAAACGTGTTACAAAGAATATAATATATTTGGCTACTTGTAACAGATGTCAGGCATTTTACTTTGGGAAATCAACTAGAAAACTGAAGGAAAGAATAACTGAGCACCATTCACAAATCAGGAGAAAAGTTGATACCAACTCTCTAGCTAAACATATTAGTGAGTATGGTAATGTACATAAATTTTCTTTTAGAGTGCTAGATAGAGTATATAAAGATGTGTGGGGTGAAGACCTAAATAACAAACTTGAAATGAAGGAGTATCAATGGATAATACGTCTTTGTGCAGATGTACTACCGGGTTTAAATCAAACTGTGTCTTTAAAACCTGTATTAAGACATAAACAAATGTGTTTGAAATAGAGACCTACACTTTTAAATTTTGATTATTTTTTTTTAACTAGGATGTCAATTGCTTAATTGAATAATTAATGGCTGTGTCATTTTTGATGGTATAAATATGGTTAGTATGTGTTAGTACTTTTATAGGTTCATAGGTTCATAGGTAGGTAGGTACTAGGCTATCGGCCCAAGGGCCTAAGAAAGCCTAGCCAACAAGGTTCCCTGGCTTACGCCACCCAAGAAAGTTAATTTCATGTGCCCCTGTCGAGCAGAGCCACAGAAGTGATCCACAAGTTGTATTTCCTATTTCCCATCCACTCATCAAGATTTTTGATACACTGATGAAGGGTTTGTTTGACCTGAAAGCTCTGTTTTATTAAACACTTGTTCAGTATTAGCGTTGCTTGGTTTATATTATATTTTATTTAACATTGGCTTTATGGACTAAGCATTGTTCTGCAACTGTTTGGCTTTATTGAGATGTTTTTGAAAATGACAGGATGCTAATGTTTATTGTGTCATTCACTGCTTATATGCATTACTTTGCTCTGTATTGCATGTCTTCATCCAAACATTTTTTTATTACTGCAATGCTTTTCTTCACACTGTACAGCTTAGTGGCAGATGAGGGCTTCCTTAAAATGTTTCTTACTGTATGACATGCTGCCAATTCATCAGAAAGTATGAATGAGCCTTTGTTATGACACCTTCTTGTGTGTTGATGCTGTTGAATTGCTGTTATGTTACCATTCCTGGTAATTCCTCATGAGCATTCCCAATATAACAGTATATGGGATGTGTGCCATTTACCAATGGAAAACTTAAAATCATGCAATGTCATCCAATCTGTGTTATCATTTGTCACTTATGTATGTTGAGTGTTATTATATTACCATTTAGCATTTCCATGACTATACAATCCATGCTTGTCTAATACATGTTTGTAGGTGATAAACTCCTTTCCTAGACCAATAAGTTATTTGCAAAAACATGCCCCTTTCTGGTGTGCATGACACAATAGCTATAGGGTTATTTTATTATTGTGTGTGTGTGTGTATATATAAATATATATATATATATATATATATATATATATATATATATATATATATATATATATTGATGTGGAGAATACAGCAGTGGTTTTGGCTAGCATACATAAATTCACTGTATATACATCGGTAACCATTTGAAATGTCAAGACCCACTACAGCAAATCCCAAAACGTGGAGACTGAATGGCTGTAATATTGGACTTACATATACCAAGTCTGAGATACCATTTCCTGGAATATTCCTTTTTCTCCAAGATATGGCAATCTCGGAGTTGGTATATATAAGTTCAGGAGTGGGCTTGCACACCCACCCCAAAAAAAGAAGTTTTAAATAGAAGAGTGATTCTTGAGATTTGCTCTTCTCCCCTTATTTTTTTTTCTTTTTCAGCTTTTCAGTACATGGCATTTTGAGTACAGACATTTCAGTAGCGAGCCATATACATCCCATATGCAATAACTGCAGTATATGCATTTATCCCATAATGTATCTACAGTGCTCCCTACTGTTATTTCAAGCATTTTATTAACATGTAAATTACAGTAACTCCCCTTTTGTACACCACAGCTTTTATGTCCCTCTCACATCCTTTATCATGTATATTTTATTTATGTGCATGACTCAAGTATTGTCATTGAAATTAATTATGATTACATCAATATCATCACTACAGCGCTGTTTTATATGTTACAAATGTTCCTTTGATACTTCAGCATATTTGCCTGCAGCATCTGACTACATTTGCTCTCCCCTATTAATTGATTCTGCAGTACAACTAATTTTATTTGTGAACAATTCACCCATTTCATTTCCTCTCTTTCACAATTCATTCACAGTAATTGCCCTTAGAATTTCCAGGCTACAGAGTATGTTTGTATATCAGGCTTGCCTATAGGCCAGCTGTTTTTTTTACAGTCAGTGCTTATGCTTACAAGCACCTTTCCATGGCCAAGAACACTACTGCTGGCCACAAAAAGGTGCTTGCAAACTTGTAGGCACAATGAGCAGTATGCATATTCGATTAGCTCTGCTGCTCATTGCACTAATTCTCTTAAATTGTCTAAGCTTAGAATGTACCCTACACAACTGTTAATGAATCCCAGGGTGTATGATAGATCCTGGCCTGTTTTGATACTGTGCATTACTTTTGTCATGTTTGCTTTTTAAGTATTTTTGATCTGTTCCCACTCCTACATTCTTCTAATAGTAACACTTCTCTTATTTGCTTTATACATTTCTCTATTCGATGCTTCCATTGTGGCATTTTATTTTTCCCTTCCTTTCTCTTATTGCTCCATATTTTTGTGGTAAGACTTTATCTGTTATTAATTTAGCTGCACAGTAATGTATCCTATTTATTTCTTTTATATGACAAAAATTTCTCTTAGTAATCCTAATTACTGTGTTCTACCAAACATCTAACATGCTGGGTCTTATTTACTTTCTGTAATCTATTTATTTATTTAATTTCTTCTGTAAGATCCTTGGCTGGGGTGCCTTCTGTGTGGAGTCTGCATGTCCTCCCTGTGGTCACGTGGGTTTCCTCCGGGTGCTCCAGTTTCCTCCCACATCCAAAAGACATGCTGTAGGTGGATTGGACACTAAATTGGCCCTAGGTGTGAGGGTGTGCATGTGTGTGCCTTCTGTGGAAGGTTGGGTGCTGGGCTGGCAACTCGACACTGTAAAACTCCACTGCCAATCATGAGTGGACAGGTGATCCACTGTGGCGACCCCTAACCAGGAAAAGCTGAAAGAAGAAAAAGAAGAAGAATCTATTTATTTCATTGATCTTAATATGTCTGAGCGTCTGTGTTAAATCAAGCAGCTCTTCCCTCAGATCATTTTCTTCAAAACTGAGGCCACTTTCTTTGCTCTCAAGTTCCTGCAGGTATTCTTCAGAAAGTTCCAGAACATCTTCCTGTGGCACATCTACTTCAGATGTGGCAAAGTTGCCACTGTTTCCTGCTCCTTCCCCTGCTGTTCAATTCCAGCTGAACTTTTATACCAGTCTTCAACACATGGCACTTCAACATCACCATGTGGCAAGTCTTCAAATGCCTCTCACTCTACCTGTTTTCCTTAATCTGGGGGTCACAATTTTCCATTATACTGAGAAATTACCTGTGTTGGATTTTCAACACTAAATCCTTCTCTTTGCAGATAATCCATAAATTCAGTTTCTATTTCTCTAACTTATTCTTTACTACTCATTGCCAGTGGATTTATTGGGTTTGTAGATCGGAAGGAGGTGTTGGTCTGAGCTGCATAGTTTATGGTTAGGAATATAGGGAGCGATGAGAGTTGAGAGAGCAGGACAGGCTTGGGGTTGGTTTAAGTTGGAGTAAGTCAGGTGTAGCTGAGGCAGGAGAAGATGGTGAAATTCTAACCAGTGGAGTTTTTTAGAGAAAAACATTGGTGTGAGTGAAAGAGAGACTGCTGGCAAATCTAGCTATTTCATTATAAGTGAGTCCTAGCTTAGATGAAAGATTATTTTGAAGATTAGTTAGTATTGGGGCAGCATATAATAGAATGGGAAGTAGACAGGCCTGTGCTAAAGAGAGTTTAGATTCTTGTGTCAGGAATTTTTTGTTTCTATAAAGTAGGCCGAGTTTTTGTTGGGTCTTCTTAATGCAGTTATTGATGTGTAGGTCAAATTTAAGTTGATTGTCAAGAATAACCACAAGGCATTTACTGTAGGGTTCAACCTTTGTAGTTGTGTTGTTTAGTGATATGACTATGAAGGTGGTTTTGAGGCAATGGAGAGAGTTAGAGAGGAAGAGCAGGAGTTTTGTTTTATTAGGATTAAGCAGAAGTTATTTGGATGTGAGCCATTTTTCAACAGAGTGCAGTGATTCTTGGGTAAGGGTGAGTAGGTGAGGTAGATTGTCAGAGGTGGAAATTATTGTAGCGTCATCAGCATATTGTAATAAAGAGGAGTGTGGACAGGATTGGTAGTGGTTGTTAGTAAAGATGTTGAATAAAAGGGGTCCTAGGATGGAGCCGTGGGGAACCCCAGTTTGAACAGGGAGGAATGGGGAAGGTGCACAGAGCCATTTAACAGCTTGAAGTCTGTCTGAGAGGTATCTAGAAAACCAGCCTTCTCTTTTTCTCCTGTACCTACCTCCAACATAAAAAAACTCTTAACTAAACTTAAGCCCACCAAATTAGCAGCAGACAACCTCCCAAGTGAATACCTACAAATCGCAGCTGATGCTCTGGCCTACCCAGTATCCATCTTGATTAACCAATCTCTGTCAGAAAGTTACGTTCCTACACTGTGGAAAGTATTACATATAATTCCCCTCCACAAAGTCAGACCCTCCACAGAACTAACCAATTACCGCCCCATAGCTATTTTCTCTCCACTCTCCAAAATACTAGAAAGATGCATACACTCTCAGGTCTCAGACTACCTCCATACTAACAACCTCCTTTCCAATACTCAGCATGGTTTTTGACCAAACCATAGCACCACCACTGTCTTACTCTCCTTTACTAACACTATCCTTCAGCATAAAAACAATGGCTATCTCTTCTCTGCTACTTTCCTAGATCTATCTAAAGCATTTGACATGGTCCCATGCAAACAACTCATCTCTGCCCTCAATAACCTATCCTTCTCTCAATCAGTCACCAACTGGTTTCAGAGTTACCTGTCTGACCACTAGCAATCCGTTGTATGGCAGAATGACATATCTCGCCAACTACCTGTCTCCATAGGGGTTCCCCAAGGATCCATCCTTGGACCCCTACTCTTCTCTGTTTTCACCAATAATCTAGCCTCTGCCACCAAACATGGCACACTCATACAATATGCAGATGACTCAACCATCATCTGCTCAGCCCAGTCCCTACCCAAACTGCAAAAAGTCACACAGGAAGCCTTTTCCTCTGTTGAAACTTGGTTATCCGATGCCCAATTAATACTCAACCCAAACAAATCTAAACTACTCATCTTCCAACCCACCAAACATACTCAAAACAACTCTCACTTTAACATCACAGCAAAAGACAACACCACTATATGCCCAACTGAACACACCAAATTGCTAGGAGTGGAAATAGACAATAAACTAAGATTTGACATTCACATATCTATGACCATAAAAACGTCCACAAAAAACTAGGAGCGTTATACAGAAATAAGCAACTTCTCACCAAAGCAGCAAAGATTTCAATAGCAAATTCCCACCTTATCTCCACCCTACTTTATGCCTCTCCAATATATACCAACCTAAGGCAATGCAATCTAAACAGGCTAGAGACCTGCTACAACAAAATTGCCAAATTCTCCACAGGGGCATCCTACCGTAGTCACCACTGTCTCTCACTTGCTGAAATGGGCTGGCTTGAACTCCCTCACCTCCTTCAATGGTATCAATTCTCACTCGCCCACAAACTAGTAAACCATCCACTAAATGCCCCATCCCTCCAGAATCTACTTCAACCCTATCGCATCACCAGACCACTAAGATCCAGCAACAAAAATCACTTGCAGATCCCTAAAGCCAATAACTCTGCTGGTGAAGCACTATTCTCTTGCACCATAGCCAAATTATGGAACTCCCTCCCACCCACAATTACCACCATACCATCATGCACCCACTTCCAAACTTTGCTAAAAGCGTACCTAAAAACATGCTGGCTATGCCCTTGCAACTCCCACTCTAATATCACCCACCCCATCCAACCACTACCTTTCTTTCCACTCCACTAACTACCTTGATTATAGCACGCTCAGATGCTCATAAGCCTAGTACTTATTATACAGCAGGAACTTCTTATTGTAACATGTGTTAATGTCTGTTATGTACTTCACAGATAAAGATTCTAGTTGTCTACTGATGTACTATGTTCTTCATCTGTAAATTTATTTATTTTATTTATTTATTTTACATTTGTTGGCTGGGCTAGTCTAGCTGGATACATGTCCATTTTCAGTAGAGGCCCAGGGAGATAAGCTCCAAGCATTAGTAAATTACAAAAAAAGATTACAATAGTTAAAAAATGACTAAATTCAAATACAAAGAAATTAAAAAAGATTTAAGAGAATCAAAATTGTTTCTGTGAATAATAGCTTGCAGGCTGTGCAAGGTTTAAAATACAATTGAGTACAAGGACATTCAGTATTCTGAAATAATGATTAGTAGGTCTGAGAAAGAGAAAGAGAGAGAGCAGAAGAAGGTAATATGTAAATATGTTGTAAGTAATTGCTATGTTAAATTGTTAATCGCTATGTAATCCAATGTAACTACTGTCTGTTTATTTTAACTGTGGAGCTTTTCTCCCCAGGCCTCTGCTGAAAATGGACCTACGTCCAGTCGGACACTCCCGGTCAACAAATGTAAATAAATAAATAAATAAAATATATGCTATACAAGATGTATGCTATATATCAGTGTTGTCTTGCTGAGATTTTGTGGAAACAGGGTCCACCACTTGAGGGTACTCACCAAGACAGGGTCCACCACTTGAGGGTACTCACCAAGACTTGAGGATGAATTCAGTTCCAGCAGTACTCCTCTCCCTTCTTGCTGACTTCATCATCTCTCCATAGGACAAATGCAATACAGTTTAAACTTGTGGACTACTGCTATGATTTAGGTAAACTGTTTATACTGTATGAAAAGACTCCCAATGTGAAAGAATGAAACTGCATCTGATCAAGTCTGTTCTTCATGGAAACAGTTAAGTGCTGACTTGATATATCAACTTTTTCCCTTTTCCATTAGCAGCATTATGTGCACATCTGGATGAGAGACTGAAATCTAGAAACAATAACACTGAGACAAGTTTTCTGAACTATGTACTGAACTTAGTTACCTGAGTTCCTGAAATAGCAAAATCTGCACCAAGTAATACAGTAGTATTTTACCAGCATTATGCTAAAATGAAGCTAATGATATAAACCAGAATGAAGGAACTTAGTAAATAAAATCATCCTGTGGAGTCAGGGCTACAGTTTAGGGTAGCTCCTGTACTGACCTTGCTGCAGGGTCTCAATAGTTCGCTGAGGCCTCTGTTTAAGTAGTTAGGAGTAGGCTCATTTCCGGTAATGCAATGGATGGTATGCTCTTTAAATGAAATGCATATTTCTGTATTGTACCAGAGACTGCTTAATGCATCATATCCTTCCAGTTTCTCCAAGATGGTGCTTATTTCCGAGATAATCTTACCATGTTGTCTGTGACACCCATGTTCCTTAAGTATGCTGCTCACCTGAAACCCCAGCAGTGATGAAATCAAGTGAATTGGTAATGTTAATTTCCATGTGTTAGAATGGAAAATGTTCAAATGCAAGTTAAATATTTGTTGCTTGAGGAAATATCCTTGGATTTTGCTGCCTATAATGTCAGTTGCATGGTATGGAGGCAGAAAGCTTTGACTGCAACCCCGACAACCTGTGTTCAACTAGCAAGCCTAAAATTTGAGGAGCCAAGTAGGACAATAGGAAAGGCAACAGTATTTTACCAGATCACCTATCTCTGAGAGAGGGAAAGGGGTCATATGCAGGAATAGCAGCCCTGGAGAAGATTCTGGATATGCATTCGATACTGATAAATATTGGGGACATGTGTTAACAGACATTCTTAGGTGTAATGGTCTTACATCACTGCATGTCATATGTTGAACTGGCATAAGGTTACAAATGAGTGGCCATGTTTGCCTCAGGAAAATACCTCTCAACCTCTTATGCACTAAGTCTGGACAAAGCCAGAAATAATGGGGTGACAGAATACCCAAAATAATGACAATTTTTAAATATTGGTCTTATAAACTTAGAAATTTGATAGAATAACAGATTTTGCATTAGCATGAATTTTCTGACAGGCATGAAGTCTGAAACTCAAATGTCTGTCATTATTTTCTGGCTTCTATACTCAATGATTTTCCAGAAAACCAAACATTTTATGAGGATCAGACTAAAAATATGAGGCAAAAATCTAGATAGTTTAGTATTATTCAGGACACATTACTATATTTTTTTCATTGCCTGTCATTAAGCCCTAGAACTTCTACTATATCACTGGGTAGAAGTTTTTGATATTTGTTAATCTTGCATGTTTTACTATTTGCCAGAATTTTGATATTATTCCTAGTTCTGGGAGGTTGGGTCTGTCATTAAGTCCTACAACTTCTATTATATCACTGGATAGATGTTTTTGGTATTTGTTAGTGTTGCATGTTTTACTATTTCCACAACTTTGATATTATTCCCGATTTTGGGAGAATGGCCTAATAGTGCTATTTGTATCTACAGTATGTGGTCTTTACATCATATTTTCACACTGGACAGTCAAGTGTAGTAGCTACAACATTATAACACCATCTGTCCTGACATGGTACCGTAGCTGTCAACTGTCCAGATTTTCACAGAATGTCTGGATTTTTGCCTCATAGTTTTTCTGTTCCTCATAAAATGTGTAGTTTTCTAGCAAATCATTGAGGATTGACGTCACTAAATAATGACATATGTTTGAGTTTCAGACTTCATGTCCTTCAGAAAATGCATGCAAACAGAAATCCTGTTATTTTTAGCAACTTCCTAAGATTTCAAGAGCAATATTTTAAAATATGTTCCTATTTTTCAGCCATTGCCCCCCTCTTTATTTTAGCCTTTGTCCAGATTTCTTACTGCAAGAGGTTGAGAGGTATGTTACTGAGGCACAGCTTTATTGGTGGGTTCTGCTGCAGGAAGAGGTCCAGCTGTACTTCTCTTTCTCTTAGTGCCTGATACTCTTTTCTGCATCGGCGCTGTGCAATGCGAAATGACCTGCATACCACCCTACCAAGTGTACCTGTACCAGGCATACCAGATTATGGTAACATGGCAGAAAGCAAATCAGCTACATAATGTAGGGCATTGTTAGAAAAATATGTATTAATGTGTGCTTAATGCTAATTAGAAGCTAAAAGAGTTAACACGTTTTTCATTCTATTTTATATACAGCCTAGTTTTATATGAGACTAAAAGATGTTTTTGAAACTGCAGTGTGCTTTCTGAAACTTGCAAGATGCCCTCTGACCTAGTAACTGCTAGCACAGCAAAATTCATGTTTATGCCTTTTGGAAATGTACTTGAAAAACAGGTGATTATCTGCTAGGTCAGGAAGCAATGAATGAAACAATGCTATATTCTATAATGTTATGATTTTGAACAATTAGCTCTGTTCGTGGTATGAGAACATGCACAGCTGCAGAAGGAAGAGATAAAGACAGACAAAGAACTGTTGAAGAAATGAACTGCAATCTATACTTGCTTTGTGCTCAAATTAGCCGTAGTATCTTGAATGGTAACATTGCATATATCTAACCGGTGGTAGCCAAGGCCACGTTGTTTTTCTTAGGAAGTTTCTCACAAAAATTTATAGTACAAGCAGAAAAGTATGAAAACAACTGCTATGTAATGATGATGTTAAAACTTGTGATCTGCTACGTCAGCTTGGTAGGCAATGCCTTATTAGAAAATGTATAAAAATGCTGGTATTTCCTGATTCTAGTTAGACAAACTCTGTATTAGCACGTTTTTGTCTCCTTGCTGCAAGATTAAAGTGCCTTAACCTGAACCTACCGTGTATTGATCATTTTTAAAGTTTATTTTTCCTATGACAGTTTGGTCCTTCGGACCGGAAAATATCTCTCACTCTAGCTCAGGTCAGATGGGCCCGGTGGCATGAAACCGTACGGGGAAGAGACCACATCGGTTCTTCTGCTCTGAAAGACCTCCGACTGAATTGTCGTTCAAAAGAGGCCAGCCACTGTTTCTGATCTGCGATTGGAGGACGAGTCAACAGTTCCGGTGAGATCAATCACGGAGGCTCAGGTAAGGAGGATTTTACCTTTTCTTTGTTTCAGATCAGGGACTTGTTACAGTATTTGTTTTTGTCAGGAAGATTTTATGTAAATCAGGGAAAAAAAAGATTGCTGTCTTGCATTGATCAGGGAAACAGGATAGGTAGGCAGTTATTCTAGATAAACTGTGAATAAGTGGAAGTCGTGGTACCACGTGATAAAAAGGGTTACGTAACAATTTCTAAACTTAGCTAAAGACAACATGGGAAATAAGTGCACAAAAGGTTCCCGAGATCCGCCTTTAACCGAAGACGCGAAATATATGCAATTGCAGCCTGCCAACAATGTTAGGTATTATACAAAATGTGTTAATAAATACAAATTTGATGGTAAATTAGACAACCCTTCACTTATCAAACTTGTCAAACAACTTAAAACAGATGCAAAAGGTCAAATAAAAAAGCAACGTTAATTAGGAGTTCCCCAGGCACACAGGTGGCTTGAGGAAGCAAACCGCGGGGAACAAAAGAATAAAAATTCAAAGGCAATGTTTTTAGATAAAGAAGATAATAACTTGGTAATAGCAACAGCCCCTCCACCCCCTCCACTTCCCTTACCAGAATATGAAGCGAGTGGACAAGCAGATCCACCTCCGCTATACCCAACTGTCCCTGCGAAATCAAAAACGTTTGTCAGAGATCCTGTCGAAACTAGGTCTTGAACATGTAATTTAAGAGGGGATATTGAATTGTATGAAATAAATAGAAATTCACGAGCTATGAGTGAAGAAGAGATATGTCCGCTCATAGAAGTACCAAATCCACAGGCAGGACAGGACCCAACTCTCCTAGTATATAGACTGTGGACACTGGAAGACATCCAGAAAGCCACAGAGGGAATTCCCCATTTGAAAGTTAATTTTAGAAAATTCTTGGAAGACTTACAGGGCATGAGGTTAAGTTACCATTTAAATGGAGAAGAAGTAGAGAAAGTAGTCAGACAAATCGTGGGTCCAGATTGGCACATGATCAGTGGCAACTGGAATCCCCATGACGCAGAACATAGGCCACTCCCACATAGTAACGCAGAACTGGATAACAGAGTGAAAGGTCTGACAGACCGAATCTCCAAGAAATAGAAGCCTAGGGCTGACTGGACTTGTATTAATCAATGCATACAAGAAAAAGGTGAAACTGTTGATAGATATTATGCCAGATTATTAGAGTGTTTTAATAACCATTGTGGAATGCAGGTACCTGAAGACCAAACACATGATTCCCCATATGAGCAGCAGCTAAAGAATGTATTTTTGAAAGGCAGTATTGCACCCATTAGCAGCTTTATTACAAAGCACATGGCAGATCATCGTACAAGTAGATTACAGTCATTACTTGAATATGCAAGACATGCCAAAAGGCATTTTAATAGCAAAAAGAAAAAGAAAACTCAAGTATTTGTAGTAGAAGACGGATCAGAAGTCTTTGTAGTACAAACTGGGAAGAAGGGTAAGAAAAGTGCCCAGGCAAACAAACAATCTGATAAACGATCAGAGGACTTTGAAGAGAGAAAGAAAAGGGGTGAATGTTTTAAATGTGAAAAAAAGGGACATTTAGCAAGGGATTGCAGGCAAAATAAAAAGGTAACCACAGAAGACAAGGAGGGTGAGGACTGACTATATGATAGTCACGAATCACTGGAAAGGAATAATCAAGAAAAGACAAGTGCAAATGTGATAGAAGGAGTAGAGGATGTGATAGAAGAAATAGAGGATGTGCATGAAATCACAGATAATGAAGAAAATGAAATTTTAGACTTGGCATTATTGAGCTTAGAGCTCTACTTAGTAGACACAAAACCGGAAGTTACACTTCTGGTAGAGGGGAGGGAAGTTAAATTCCTGTATGACTCAGGGGCTTCACGGACCCTGATACATCCTTCCAAACTACCAGAAAATTCAGAATCACTTGATTACATATTAGTGAAAGCAGCCAATGGACAGCTGTATCGGGAGCCACTCTCCCACAACATAGCAATAACTGACCCTGTTTCAGGGATGACCCAGAAAAGCAAAATTGTTGTTTCTGCAAAATGCCCAGTAAATCTTTTGGGCAGAGACCTAATGCAGATATTTGGCATAGCAGTAGTTCCAACTATGCAGGGTATGAAAGCACAGTGACAAATGGATACTTTTGTAGTGTGACCGGAGGGTGAAACATTTTATTGGTACAGCCAGGACTTGGTTACGACTGGTCCACGGGCAGTAACCGAAGAACTGATGAATGTAGCCATCAGTAAATCCCCCTCCCTTGACAGTGGCAAACAGCATTTGTTGCATTGCACTCTATATTACTGTTGCAAACCAGGACCTGATAAAGAATATGAGCAAGAACTGTTTAGAAACCATGCTAACAGATTAGTATTACGAAATCTGTACTGGGACACAGAAGGAAACAGTGTAGTGAGCTGTTCATTGCCCCAGGAATTCCTAACACTTTACAAATCTAATCGATTACCACATGTGAGTTTGACTAAAGATAAAAATGTGAAGTGAGCAGACCTAGGAGAAAAAGACACAAGGTGGGAAAAACAGACAATGCTAGAACTTTCCAAACAGGGAGTACAAAAGCAGAAGTTAAATTGGATAACACAGACACACCCAGCAGTACACTTGCAGGCAAGTGAGGACAGCTGAGTAGCACTCTTACTCGAAGAAGAGGAAAAAGCCTTACAAGATATACCAGAGACTCTCTGGTCAACAGGAAAATCAGATGTAGGACTTATTTGTACAGCAGGACCAGTCACTATCATGCCAAAGTCAGCATTTAGACCTCAAAAGAGACAGTATCCCTTAAGAAAGGATGCAGAAGTAGGAATCAAACCTATAATAGCAGCCTTACTTAAGGAAGGAGTATTGATAGAATCTCCCAATTCACCATGTAATACACCCTTATTTCCTGTTAGGAAAGCAAATGGAGAATGGCGTATGGTCCAAGATTTACAAGCTGTAAATGATGCAGTTATACCTAGAGCACCTACAGTGCTAGATCCACATACTTTATTAAATTATTTGAAACCTCAACAAAAGTATTTTTCTGTGGTAGATATTAGCAATGCGTTTTTCTCAATACCGATACACCCTGACAGCCAACATTGGTTTGCATTTACATTTCAGGGGAAAAGGTATACATACACACGATTACCACAGAGATATTGTGAGAGTCCAACAATATTCGCACAGGAAATGGCAAGTAACCTGGTGGGATTTAGCCCACCGAAAGGCAGCCAGATTTTACTTTATGTAGATGACATTCTGCTGGCAGCCCCCACCCAGCAAGAATGCAGAGAAGATACCATAGCATTGCTACAATTTCTAGCTACTCAAGGACACAAGGTAAACAAAAATAAACTGCAACTTTGGAAAAAACAGGTCAAATACCTGGGATATGTAATATCCAAAGAAGGCAGAATATTAGATGAAGACAGAAAAACAGCAATATTACAAGCACCTAAACCAACTACCAAGAAGGAAATGATGTCCTTCCTCGGTATTACTAATTTTTGTGGGAGTTGGATTCCAAACTATGCCTTGGAATCTGCTCCACTGACTAACTTGATATTCAAGAAGCCTATGGCAGCACAAGATTTATTACAATGGACACCAGAAGCAGAATCAGCTTTCTGCAAATTAAAACAACTGATAGCATCCTCATTAGTTTTAGGATTACCAAACTATCATAAACGATTTTTCCAAACTGCAGATTGTAAGTAGGTTTATATGACATCAATGTTAACACAACAGCATGGGGACAAACAATGCCCCATAGCTTACTATTCATCACAGCTAGACCCAGTGGCGCGATCCCTTCCCCACTGTGTACAAGCAGTAGTCGCAGCTGCAATGGCAGTGCAGGCTTCGGCCTCAGTAGTGTTATTCCACCCTCTCACATTGTGCCTCATGCAGTCACAATTATTTTACTGCAAGAAAAAGTAGCATATCTTTCTCCTGCTAGACATCTTTCCTGTATGACTATACTGTTGAGCCAACCTCATATGACAACTGAACGATGCATAACTCTGAATCCATCAGCCTTGCTCCCAACCCCTGCAGATGGCAAACCACACTGTTGCCTGCAGGAGATTGAGCAAAAGACACTACCTAGTAAAGATCTCATGGATGTTCCCTTGGATGATGCTGAGGTGACATACTATGTGGACGGCTCGTGTAGGAGGGGTCCTACAGGACAGAATCTAGTGGGGTATGCAGTACTTTCTGATACTGAGATTTTAGAAGCAAAGTCCTTACCACACAACTTATCTGTACAAGCAGCAGAATTGATTGCTTTAACAAGGGCATGTACCTTGGCAAAAGATAAACGAGTGAACATTTTTACTGACAGTCAGTACGCTTTTTCTACTGTACATGTTTTTGCACAGCAGTGGAAAAATAGAGGAATGATAACATCTACTGGTAAACCAATTAATCATGTGCAATTTATTTTAGATTTGTTAGACTCTATTCAGTTACCTCAGAAAGTAGCTATTTGCAAATGCGTAGCTCATACCAAACAACAGGATAGGATTTTGAAAGGTAATGTGAGGGCTGATACAACTGCAAAGCAAGCAGCTTCAGCTTCAGAAGTATTTCTTTTGAGTGGGGAATTACAACCATCTGAGATTTTAGACTTAGAAATGTTAAAAACAATGCAGACACTTACTACAAATGTAGAAAAACAAAAATGGATAAGACAAGGAGCAATTCTTGAGAAAGGGCTGTACATCTCCAAAGAGAGAAAACCAATTTTACCATCTAACTTGTTTAGATATGCAGCTTTGTTGAGCCATGGGCAGTGCCATGTCTCAACAGGGGGGGATGGTACAGTTAGTGAATCGAGTTTTTACAATGTATGGATTTACAAACTACACAAAAAAGTTTTGTGCAGCATGCCATATTTGTAACAGGCATCATGCACAGGGGGCACTGAAGCCTAAGCAAGGGAGTTTCCCTACACCACCGTATCCATTCCATACTATCTGTAGGGATTTTATAGAGCTAAACAAATGTGAAAATAAAATGTACTGTCTTGTCATTATAGATATGTTTTCTAAATGGGTAGAAGCTTTTCCGACTAAAAATCCAGATGCAGCTACTGTTGCAAAAGTCCTCATTAAAGAAATTATTCCTAGATTCGGCATACCGGAAAAGATTTATAGTGACAATGGCACACACTTTGTAAATCAAACTATACAACAATTGAGCCGTTACTTTGGGATTTCTCTGAAAAAACATTGTGCATACCACTCCCAATCTGCAGGATTAGTAGAGAGGCACAATGGAGTTTTGAAAAATAAGCTTAGGAAATTGATTAGTGAGACACAAAAGAACTGGGTGCACTGTCTACCTCTGGCACTGTTGAGTATGAGAACTGTTCCAAATGTAAAAGGGTTAACTCCTTTTGAAATTCTGTTTGGGAGGGCATATTATACACCTCAGTGGAAACCTCTCGTGCCTGCAGACCAGGAGGCTAACAGTTCACTTGCAGAGTATATGAGGCGATTTTTGAATAACAAACTTTTGCAGTTAAATTCTGTTTCAGATAAAGAACAAACCAGACCATCGGAAGCAGCAATAGTCCCAGGCACGTGGGTCTGGGTGAAAGTTGTGAAGAAAAAGAATTGGAGTTCTCCGAAGTGGGAAGGACCGTACCAGGTGCTACTGTCAACACCCACTGCAGTCAAGATCACAAAGCGAGCGTCCTGGATTCATCTGAGACACTGTAAATTGGTCAAGAACTTTGAACTGGACAAAAACCTTGTTACTGTTGTACAATGAGAACAAAATTACCAGGTATAGAGTAAACAGGGATGCAGAACAACCTCAGAAAATTTGCATGATTATTCTGATAGCCATACTGATAACAATGATTTTTTTTGCTGTGGCCTTTCCTTTTCCCAGCCACACGAGTTGAACTGAACAAACGTGATGCATTACTCATAGACTGACATCCAAACTTTAACACTTACCAAGCAATTAAATATGTGTATGCTGAGACTTTTAATGTTTTGAACTTCTGGATTTGCACAGCTATACCAACAGCATACGGGGGATTACTGATGACTTCTGTCCCCCTAGGGGTCAATGAGACCTGGGAAAACTTGATTTTTGATACTAAACCTGTGAAATCACAAGACAAAATAGCATTGTACCTACCTGTCACACAAAAAGGGATTGCATGTTTTTATAAAAATGACACTATTCAGGTAGGTTGGAGCAATTGTAATGTGACTGTTTCTTATAAATGTTATATTAAGGCCAGTAAGGAAAAAACTATTTGTGATACAAACTATGATGCATATTTTGAAAAGATGCATAGAAGTGTTAGTGAAATACAACATAATCCTGTTCTTTTAAAGCAGCTTTCTATTATTGATAAGAAAATGTTTCATGCAGGGCAAGCTTATATCAATACTAAAGTAGAGAATTGTTATTTTGTTTGTGGGAAAAAGGCATACAAATGGCTACCTGAGAATTGGTCTGGCAGTTGTTTTTTGGTTTACCTGGTTCCGGCCATATGACACACTGCAGCTTTGCCTCAGGGGAAAATTCGAAACATCAGAGAGGTCAGCAGTAAACCTAGAAGTCCAATCAAGAGACCCGAGAATCCAGTGGGATGAATCGAAGCAGGGTGGAGAAACCATAACTCCGTGAAAAACAAAGATAAATTGACACATATGGACTTGAGTGACACCATTATATCATGGGCAGACATAGCCCCTGCATATGGCGCAGTGAAATTGATTTGGGAGCTGAGAAAACTGTCTAAACTTCTCGAAGTTATGAGCAATGCAACTTTTTCTGCTCTCGAATTAGTGACTGATGAACTAAATGCTATGAGAACTGTGGTACTTCAAAACCGCATGGCTCTTGACTTCACCCTAGCGGCGAGAGGTGGTACGTGTGCTTTAATCAAATAAGAATGCTGTTCATATATTCCTGACAACCAGCACGAGATAAACAACCATCTTGAGGTGATCCAGCAAGTGTCGACCATGACCTAACCAGGCCCAAACCCTCTGACGGACTTTTTCCAGAATTTGTTTTGGGGGTGGGGTTCCATCCTAATGAACATCCTGATTGCCATTTGTGTGGGATTACTCCTATTAGGAGCATGCATTTGTTGTGGTATTCCCTGCATGAAAAGGTTAATCAAAGATTTTATAGACATGTCAGTTTCTGAGACTTTGTATCAGAGTACTGAAATTGAAGAGTTGTTGAAAAGTGAAACACTTTCATAAGTTTAAACTGAATGACTCTCTTAACTGCAAATCCTGAATGGAAGAGGTTAAGAGAAGAAGCAAACGGTTTATGCTTTTGAAAATAGAATTAAAAAGTATTAACATGGGGGAAATGTCAGAAAAATATGTATTAATGTGTGCTTAATGCTAATTAGAAGCTAAAAGAGTTAACACATTTTTCATTCTATTTTATATACATTCTAGTTTTATATGAGACTAAAAGATGTTTTTGAAACTGCAGTGTGCTTTCTGAAACTTGCAAGATGCCCTCTGACCTAATAACTGCTAGCACAGCAAAATTCATGTTTATTCCTTTTGGAAATGTACTTGAAAAACAGGTGATTATCTGCTAGGTCAGGAAGCAATGAATGAAACAATGCTATATTCTATAATGTTATGATTTTGAACAATTAGCTCTGTTCGTGGTATGAGAACATACACAGCTGCAGAAGGAAGAGATAAAGACAGACAAAGAACTGTTGAAGAAATGAAATGCAATCTATACTTGCTTTGTGCTAAAATTAGCCGTAGTACCTTGAATGGTAACATTGCATATATCTAACCGGTGGTAGCCAAGGCCATGTTGTTTTTCTTAGGAAGTTTCTCGCAAAAATGTATAGTACAAGCAGAAAAGTATGAAAACAACTGCTATGTAATGATGATGTTAAAACTTGTGATCTGCTACGTCAGCTTGGTAGGCAATGTCTTATTAGAAAATGTATAAAAATGCTGGTATTTCCTGATTCTAGTTAGACAAACTCTGTATTAGCTCATTTTTGTCTCCTTGCTGCAAGATTAAAGTGCCTCAACCTGAACCTACCATGTATTCATCATTTTTAAAGTTTATTTTTCCTATGACAGGCATCAATCACTTTGGTAGATCATGTGCAGGTGGGACGTAGAGTAAATAATGCCAATGCAGTTACATGAAGTGAAGGAATGTGAGGTGCTCCAGTGAAGAATAAGCCTTTTATTTAACTAAAAATGTACTCCACTAACATAGTCATGTGGCCCTGTGTGACTGTCTCACAGGTTAGAGGTTGACATAATGATTAAGGTGTTTACCTTGCAGACACAAGCTCGAGGGTTTGAGTCTCACCTTTGAAAAAATTGACTAGGCTTAAAATGGCCTATGAAGGCAGCTAGCCTAGTACTTAACTATGAGCCTATCAAAGCCTGTACCTACCTCTCAGTACACAACTAGCCTTCCTATAGCTCTTCCAAAAAACGAAACTTATGCATTTTTCCTTAATGTTCACTTGTACCACATAGTACAAATCTAGTACACTACACAACACTGCTGATTATTGTATTCTGAACAGTTTTGAATTATGAACATTTTTGCACTCTCTAGAACCTGCTAGAATATTTTAGGCTATTTTCTGTTGTGCTACTATGCTCATATTTACTTGAGTATGCATGTAAGATTTCAGAAACCTTAGAAAGCTTGTATCAATTGCTAATGTGCTGTTCACGTATATGTCCTCTACATAATCATCTGTAACCATGCTATCTATCTACATGTATATATCAAGGTACTGTAAGTTACATAGGATCAAGTGATCATAGAAATTACAAGGACAATCAGTCTAAAGACCATGTACACCTTGTCAAATACCCACCCTCAGGTTAGGCCAGTTAGTCCCAGAACAGACTTGAGAGAACCTATCCTGTCATCCAGGTTTCATTTGAATGAAAATAAGGAGTTGAAATGGTTAACTACTAGGTCATCTTTTACATAGCAGAGGGCGATACTGGGTGAAATACCTATCTCTCCAGCATATTTTGTTTACCTGGTGATGTTGGTTGAGGTCTCTGGTGCTAGTGTTAGCCACACTATCTGATTTACTGAGAAAAATGAGGTCAATGAAAAGAAAATCACTAACAGCACAGTAAGCAAGGTTCCTGAGTCCAGAGGTCTTGTTTTGTCAGGAATCTTTGGAGACTTTCATGTTTCTGGTATGTCTAATGAGGTACATAACAAGGGGGTTTAGTGTCTTATAAAGGATCTGACTACAGCTGAATATAGGGGAACACTCATTTCTTTGGAGCTGGATAAAATACCCTTTACAATTAGTTGAGATATATAGAAGGATTTCTGGATACAGTTGCTACATGGTGATCAAAGGATGCAGAAGTATCTACCCAGGTGCCCAAGTTTCTCACTACTTTTACATTTGATAATGCAGCATTGTCCATACTGTATGCTGTAGCAATATTTTTTCTTCTGAAAGAAACAATATTACATTTCTTTTCATTCAGTTTTGGACTATTATCACTACACCAGGCATGTATTATCTCAGCTCCTTTTGAAGAGTATTTACATCTTCAGGATTTTTGACAATTACACCTAGTTTGCAATTATAAGCAAATATGGTCAACCAGAGGTCCTGATTTTCAGGTTTGAGGTCAGAGAGATAGATGCTGAACAGAAGAAGACATATCACAGACCCCTGGAGGCCTCCACTGGTTACCTTTGCTTTGTTTGAAGAGGCACTTTCTAAAAGTATGAAGTGTGTTCTGTCTCCCTAAGCCAGTTGGCTATCCATCTTACCACATAGGTCTCAATCAATGTTTAAGGCCAATAGCTTCTTGATAATTGTGTCATATAGTATGTTATTGAATGCTTTGGCTAGCTGAAGATAAGCAATGTGTACAACATGATGATTATTGACTGCTTTAGTGACTTTCTCAAAGAAATTCATAAGATTCCAACAGGCATTTAGGACTCCTTACATTTCTAAACTCTTTTTCTTCTCCCTTTTTGTAACATTTTTACTTTTGAACCTGAGAAATCACTGAAATGTCATTGTATTACTCTGGCCAAAAACAATAACTAAATAAAGTAATACAATTTGAGATGGGTTGCCCTGGGCAACAAGCATTTATTTAAGTAGTGGGTGATGGGGGGGTTGACCAAGGGCAATGACAATTTACTTAGTTAATGTGAACTGGGAGAGACATAGAATAAAGAACACATTCTTTTAAAACATTAGGAAGTCTGAGAAGACAGGGATGGGACCGTCACTCTAGATAATATACATGCTGGCTATAAATATGAGAGGTGGGAGAGAAGACCTCAGACAATGAACATTACCGTACTTTAGATGGTGGAATGTGCAGCTTACGTACACTGCACACTCACAATCTCCCTATATATTTTTATTGGAGGGATCAGTTCAAATGCTTAGCTAAGACCATCACAATAATACCCAAAGAGAATTAGTTATCTGTTGATCACGCAAAATGGCAATGCTGTGTGATGAAATCCATGGCAGTGGCAAACTCAGAAAAAACTGAAATACTTAGTTTTTGAAATGACAATAAACAGATGTTTTTCCATTCCACTATCACTTTATGGCTGCTGCAAGTTTGCTATCAGGAACTGTTTAGAAAGTTTGCAGTAAAAGTTTGATAAAGTGTTTTACTAGGTGATAACAATACAAATAATCTGACAAATTCTTTAATATGCATAGTTCTATGCATCTGAACAAATAACGTATCTGACATGCAGCTTAAACATTATTTATGGTTACATAAAGTAAAAACAAATAATATCAACATAATTGCACATTTTAAATTGATTGTGATCGGACTAATTCTAAAGACATTATAATCTGCTTGAAAAAAGCAAGTACTGCAAGGGAACTTTATAGCAGCCAAACTGCCAAACTTGTTTATTACTGAAAATATTTCACAAATGCTTATAATGAGTTGTTTATCAAGTATAACACAGAAAATGTGTGACTAAAAGGATCAAAACAATACACTGTGTGTCCTCCGTATAGTAACATAAATGTATTTGAATGCTCTATAGTATTAATTATGTAAAATAATAAAGTATATTAGGAGATGTTATGAACTGTTGTATAGTCATTCCAAAAAGCACATATGCACTGTTCTGCAGTCATATTCTGCAAAGTATTATGCATCTCTTATCAATGAATAAGGACAGCGAATATCAGAATTGCCATCACATTTTTGCCTTAAGGACACATTAGCTTAGATATAGCAAACAAAGTCAGCATTAAAAAAGTATTTAAAACAATGGACTGAAGCTCACATGCTGTATTGACTTTGGAGTCAGTGAGTTGCTACATACATTTGAACAAATGCTTGAAGTAATTCATCATTATTCTTGCCAAATGTAAAACTTAGTAAAATAAGTGTACAGAAGATGGAATGCTATATCACAGTGGGCAGCCTGGGAGAGTTATATAATGAACAAATAAATTAGAAAAAAATAATACTATTCACAAGAAACATCGATAAGAGTTTTATTCGGCAATGCAATCCTCACAGCAGGCAATGACTTTTGCACTTCCATGCATGATTTCGATCCTTCCTGTTTGAAATATAGCTTTTATATACAAGAAAACTGAAAGTAAGTAATATAGCATGCACACAGATCAGTACAAGCAAACTGAAAATAAATATGCAGTGACATTTATGAGTGAACATTATCAAGCAGTTGTCAGGATGACTGAGTGGTCTCAGGCACTACATTAAGGTTCCAGCCTCCCCTGGAGCCATTGGTTCAAATTCAACTCAGGATGGGATATAATGGTTAAGGTGTTTATCTTACAGTCACAAAGTGCAGGGTTTGATTCTCACCTTTGAAAGGGAAACGGGCTAGACTTAAAATGGCCCACAATGGCTAGCCCAGTACATACCTATGAAATGTAATGTTGGCTGTTCCTTACAAATATATTAGTCTTACTAATAGGTGGGCCTCACTAAATGTTAACATGCATTCCCTTAGCAAGTCACTCACATAGACACACCACTTAAGTAAACTAATATAGCACAAAACATGCAATGATGAACAGAAAGCTATGTTAATTTACATAATCTCAAACATTAAATGTAATTAATCTCTAAAAGCTTTCAAAGAAATGTGAACTGCCTTTTACAGTTTTGGTTTATAATGAAGTGTAATATTAGGCCCTCTAGATATGTAACTGTAACAAGATTGTGCACTTCTCCTACAATGAATTAAATTTTGCCTTTAGGATGTAAATAAAATAAAACTGAAGAGTGATGCACAAATTAACATTGCAGAAGAAATTAATTGTTGCAGAATATTGCTCTAGGCTCAGTTGTGATTACTTTTCATTTTATGGTTGGAAGCTCAAAAAAACTCATTGTTAAAGGCAATAGATCTCATCAACTAACATACTTTTACATTTTTTTTCTTCTTCTGAAACTGAATGTGACAATATCTTAAAGATGACTTAATAGTCCCCCCTTTTTACGCTAAGTGACTTTCAAAGCAGATCACTACATTTCCAAATACAGGTTCTTGAGCTTGTTGTGGAATTTTTTTTTTCCAGAAGGACTGAAAGCTGTGCAGAAATATTTCAAGCATCTCGGGAATAAAATTCCATTTCTGAGGAAGAGTCACTGAGGATATTGCCCAAATGATCTATGAGCTGTCATTTGTGATGATTAGCAGCAAACATTAAGTGATGTTATGTATCTCAGAGGGAGAAAGATACATTAATTGATGCAGATAAATAAACATGCAAACAAAACAAAGTTAAAGTCAATGCCTTTGGTTGCTATTTTTGCCTGTTGGCAAAGTTCAGAAAGTGAAGCATTGCAAATAAGAAACAATGTCATCATTCAGTGGCAGATTGGTTCAGACTGCTAAGAGTATTTATTCATTAAACTGTCTGCCACAGAAAACAAGAAAGTGGGCATAATACCTAAATAAAAATGAGTGCTCTAGCTTTAAAAACAATAAAACAGGAAAGTATACAGGTCACAAGGGATTTAACCAGAATTAATGTAGTTCATTATTTCTATACTGGCAATTCCCAGTAAATCCATGCTGAAGTAAGAAATATTGAGACTTATTTAGGAGCTCATAACTACCAGCAATGAGTAAAGATCACTATTTGAATTAATTTTATTTTTATGGGACAGAAAAGAATACATCGTATAAACCATAAAATTCTTGTGGGTCTTTAATTTCTGAAGCTCAGTTTAGTAATACCTGTGATCACAGAATTTTCTGTCCTTCATTCCTGTATATAGAAGACTGGTCCTATTGTATAGAAAACACAGAATTAGATGATTAAAATGTAACAACAGCAAAGGATTGGTCATTCTTTCAAGCCATCGCAGAGATGAGTTATAACATGCTTTTTAGTTACATTAATAGGCTTGTGCCAAACCAGTCAGTTATAATTAATAGGTCAGCTGGACACATGAAAGTAGGAATGTAGCACATATCTATAATAGCAGCTATATGTGGAACAAGGGAAGGAAGACAAGCATAACCTAAGCTGGTGGCTTATCACATTGGGATAACTGACGGGATGGGCGTTAGAGGTAAATATAGTCTGAATTTAGTCTGCATTTTGGTTCAAGAGTATGAAGTATTTTGAACATGCTGGGGGGTTTCATCTACTATTTTAAAAGACTTGTGATATATATATATATATATATATATATATATATATATATATATATATATATATATATATATGGTTTACTATTAAAATTGTGAACGGAGATGTTCTGCAGATGGAAAACTCGAAACATGGATGTTCGGATTTCCATCTTGCTGAACATCTCTATGCCAAAAGTTCATATCAGCAAATATGAACTCGAAGTATTGTACACAGATCGTGGTGCAGTGTGGTTTGGGTAATTCATCTCTTTCCTCACTGTAGTGCGATCTCAGAGTTGAAATATATAGTTAGCAGGGGGTGTGGGAGGTGCCCGACAGGGGTGGTGCAGAGGGGCTTGCCCCCCCTGCAAAAATGTGATGTGAGGTGTAAGAGTTTAGTTTACCTGCACTCCAACACAGACATCAAGTGATGTGTTCGATTTTAATGTTGAATCTGCTGAATTTGTTCAGCTGACGACATTGTGATTTGCTGAATTTTTTTTCATACTTCTTATTCGGTGTTCCGAGCGTGAATTATTTTGTTCCGCAACATTTTGATAGTAAACCTATATATATATATATATATATATATATATATATATATATATATATATATATATATATATATATATACATATACATAGACATATGTTTGTTTGTTTGTTTGTTTTTTTTGCTACAGGACAAGGTAGGTACAACAGAGTGAGGTCTATATTTCTTTCCTTGTGGGTTCAGTGTCCTGATTCCCTTCTGGGTGTTATACAGAACTAAGAGCAGCAACACTGCTGATTCAACTGCAAGAAGATCATATTGAGATAATGTTCATTCATTTTCTGATGCCCACTTTATCTCATTTATGGTCATTGGAGGGCTACAGCATATCCCAGCACTTAATGGGCGCACACACACACACACACACACACACACACACACACACACACACACACACACACACACACACACACACACACACACACACACACACACACACACACACACACACACACACACACACACACACACACACACCCTTAAGATACTTTAGATTCACCAGTTTGATTTCTGCATGTCTTTAGAATATATGAATATGCCAGAGTATCTAGTGAAAGCCAGCATGAACAGAAAGAGGATGTATAGATTCTGCTCAGGAGGTACCCTGGCAATGAACCAAAATAGAGAACCTCTTGCTGTGATTTGACAATGCTACTCATTGTCCTATGAGTTTTATTGTAATTCATTCATGGATGAAATACCATGTCTGTGAATCAGTTATTCAGGATTTACACACAGCCTCTGATATATACTCCTCTGATGAGAACTTTAGAGCACACAAAACAGTTTTGTATTTCTTTTTGAAACAGAACACAAAATTCTGGAAATCGTTTTCATTTTGGGGGTAAATATCCCTGAGTAAGGTTTGTACTGCTAAAATTTAGATTACGATGGGTTTTCTACAGAATAGAAACTATCTGTGGACATGAAGGCCAGTGCATTTCCCTAGTACATGTGGTGCATGCCCAAATGTGATGCCAGTGATCCAGTTTTAATTAGCAAGTTGGGCATTGGCTACATTACCCTTTTGCTGCTCGGTTTCTTCATAGTGAGGGATGGATTCTGAGCTCATTGGAAAAAGAACAGAACACTCAACACTAATCTCTTGCCAAACAATATGTACATGAGAGAGATTCACATGCGACATCCTGTGACACAAAAAAGTAGAAATTGCATCTGCAATATGCATCATTATTGCACACACAAATCTCTCACTCTAAAATAGATGCAAAGTATAAATAATAAAATATCCCCCTCATGTATAGAGAACTGCACATGATAATCCAGTGTATGTTGCTTCTGTCTCATGCTATTGTATATTGAATGCTGCTCAGGGCAGTCATGCAGGTTCTGAGGGATGATAGCTACAACAGATAGCTCAGGGGACAGACCACATGGTTATATACCCTTTGTGAATGCGTGCATTCAAAGCTAAATTCCGATGCAGTGTTTTAGTATGAATTGTTAACTAGATTACAGATGATGTCAGTCACACACCATTCAAACACTCATTTGTTTCATCATCATCATCTTCTTTTGGCTGTTCCCGTTAGGGGTCGCCACAACGGATCACCTGTTTCCATTTCTTCCTGTCCTCTGCATCTTGCTCTGTCACACCAACCACCTGCATGTCTTCTCTTACCACATCCATAAACCTTATCTTAGGCCTTCTTCTTTTCCTGTTACCTGGTAGCTTTATCCTTAGCATCTTTTTTCCCAATATACTCAGCATCCCTCCTCAGCACATGTCCAAACCAACGTAATCTTGCCTTTCTGGCTTTGTCTCCAAACCTTCCAACCTGGGCTGACCCTCTAATATACTTATTCCTAATCCTGTCCAACCTCGTCACACCCAGTGCAAATCTTAATATCTTTAACTCTGCCACATCCAGCTCAAATTTCTGCCTTTTTGTCAATGCCACTGTCTCCAACCCATATAACATAGCTGGTCTCACTACCCTCTTGCAGACCTTCCCTTTCAATCTTACAGGTACTCGTCTGTCACAAATCACTCCTTACACTCTTCTCCACCCATTCCACCCTGCCTGTACTCTCTTCTTCACCTCTCTTCCACACTCACCGTTACTCTGAACTATTGACCCCAAGTACTTAAACTCATCCACCTTTGCCACCTCTACTCCTTGCATGCTCACCATTCCTCTATCCTCCCTCTCATTCACACACATATATTCTGTCTTAGTCCTGTTGACCTTCATTCCTCTTCCCTCTAGAGCATATCTCCATCTCTCCAGGGTCTCCTCCACCTGTTCCCTACTCTCACTACAGATCACAATGTCATCTGCAAACATCATAGTCCACGGGGACTCCTGTCTGATCTCGTCTGTCAACCTGTCCATCACCATTGCAAATAAGAAAGGGCTCAGAGCTGATCCTTGATGTAACTCCACCTCCACCTTAAACGCATCCGTCACTCCCACCGCAGACCTCACTGCTGTCACACTACCCTCGTACATATCCTGTACCACTCTTACATACTTCTCTGACACTCCTGACTTCCTCATACAATACCACAACTCCTCTCTAGGCACCCTGTTATATGCTTTCTCCAAGTCTACAAAAACACAATGCAACTCCTTCTGACATTCTCTGTACGTCTCCATCAACACTCTCAGAGCAAACATCGCATCTGTAGTGCTCTTTCCTGGCATGAAACCATACTGCTGATCACTAATCATCACATCCCTTCTTAACCTAGCTTCCACTACTCTTTCCCATAACTTCATGCTGTGACTGATCAATTTTATCCCTCTGTAGTTACTACAGCTCTGCACATCACCCTTATTCTTAAAAATCGGTACCAAAACACTTTTTCTCCATTCCTCAGGCATCCTCTCACTTTCTAAGATTTCATTAAACAATCTAGTTAAAAACTCCACTGCCTTTTCACCTAAACACCTCCATGCTTCCACAGGTATGTCATCTGGGCCAACAGCCTTTCCATTCTTCATTCTCTTCATAGCTATCCTTACTTCCTCCTTGCTAATCCATTGTACTTCATGATTCACTATCCCTACATCATCCAACCTTCTCTCCCTCTCATTCTCTTCATTCATCAACCCCTCAAAGTACTCTTTCCATCTCCTCAACACACTCTCCTCGCTTGTGAGTATGTTTCCCTCATTATCCTTTATTACCAAACACTCATTTGTTTATCATTTGAAAATCTACGGGTAGCACACCAAGAATAACATACAGAACTCCTTTGCATAAAACCCCAGACAGGTATGTCTTAATTGAGAATGTAGCAGAGCAATCTTTTAGAGGTACTGAAGCTGAGGTTCATGAAAGCCATATGGCTGTTGCATGTCCCATGATCAGGGTATATATCATGAATAAGCTGCTTCATGTAGAATTTGGATCCAAGGATTACTCACCCACCCCAGCCTCCTAGGACCACGTCTACCTATATACTAAGGATATGTCATGTACACTTAAACACACACAGTACTAGTGATTTGTTACCCTTAGACCCCCTTTTGGGTAGTAGGGAAGCTTTCATATGCTGCAAAACACAGTCTATACAATGCTGACAGCACTTTGTCCCATTCTGAACTCATTAAAACCTATGTGGTGTGGAATGTCACACCTCAAGCAGCCTACATACACCCTTACATTCCAGAGCATTTTCTGAAAAAATTTATTAAAAGACATAAGATGAATGTAAATATTCCGTGAACAATAAAAACTATTGAAACTGTACAAATAGCAGATGCTTTAACTGGGCTTTCATACTGGACTTCTACAGAATCATTCAAATCATCACCACATGGCAAACCTTCTTCAGATGCTTCCTGTTACACTTGCTGCTCCTTATTCTGGGGTCCAGTTTTTCCATCATGCTGCGACATTGCCTGCAGTCAACTCTCCACATTAAATCCTTCACTTTGCAGATAATCTAAATTAACTTCAGTTTTTTATTTCTTTAACTTCTGCCTTACCAGTTTTCTTTTCTACATTCTCCCTTTGCTTTTTTATTTTATTATTTGTGTTTTTAAATTTTGCATATCTAGGTGCCTTTGCCTGTATTTCTCTTCAGATATCTTTGGGTCTGCCTTTTTTTATTAGTTTAGCTTTCTCCTTTGTATAAATAGTGCTCCATTCCAGATCTCTTTTTCTTTCCCATGTCCATGTTTCTTTTTATGTCTTTCAATTTCTATTGGTTTTGTTCTTTATATTCCACACTTCCTCTGTCATTTCTTTTTCCAGGCATCTAAAATTTCTTCGTCTATGTAATGTGTTTCATGGAGCCATTGTATTAATGAATAAAAAAATGTATTTCTAGCTTTTGATAGTTTTTCATGCACAAATAATTTTCTTTCCACTTCTTTCTCACTTAATCTTTCTGCATATTTTTTGTCTGTAAATTCTGGGCTTCTTGCTGAATAATAACAGAAATATGTAATTTCTTCCTTATCCTCAACTGCTCACTTTGTCATGCCTATTCTCTTTTTTGGCCTGTTAATGTTTCTGTTTTTTTGTGGACTACTTCTTTCTGAAACAGGGAGGCCATCCTGTTCCTGAACCTGGCCTAACCCTGTGGTAGGAGTGTTTCCATTTTTGTGGATTCTACGCTACATTTTTTCCAGTCCTGGCATCACTGAGTACACCAGAATGAGACTTTTTTTATCCCGGGACCTGTGCACCCAGCTATCTTTTTATATTTTTAACCTACCTTTCACCATGATATATAAAATATAGTCTATATATCAGCATCATCTTGGTGAGATTTTCTGAAAACAGTCTAGTACATGAAGGTACTCACCAGGACTTCTGGGTAAATTCAGTTCCAGCAATACTATTGTCTTTTTTTGTTATTTTCATTTTATGTCTCTATTTGGACTCCTACAGTCTTGAATGAATTAAGCCATGTATTACAAGAGCTCATCTGAAACCCTTTCCCTCCCAAGCAGTACAGATCTTCCAGACCTCTACCATTCCAGCGATGATTTGAGGTCCTGTCTACCTCATCATTTATCATGGCAGTAATTTGACCTCTGTGCCTACCCCAGAGACTTTTAATGACTGTAACAGCCTCTATCTCCCTGCTTCTCATATACCCTGGCTGTGATTGGAAAACTCAGCCTAATTTCACTCTGCTAGTTAGTAAAGCAGTGCTCTCTGCATACTCCCACCCATCTGACAGTGGCAATCAAAGCAATCTGCCTACCCTAGTTCTGTCTGTCAGTAATCAGAGTCCTCTGCCTAAGCCCACACACCTCCATTTACTAAGGGGAGTACTCCATATAGTAGCATAGCTAGGGCAGAGTGAAAGGGGCCATTACTGTGGGTACAAAATGTTAGAGGGTGTGAGCCAATCAGCAATCCGTAATCCCTTTCATTCTTAGTACAATGCCACCTTTTAAAGACAGTACTGCATTTGCAGTCAAACCTGAGCACTGTAGTGCTTTGTATGTGGTCCAGTTGTAGCAACTTCTTGCTACAGTATTAGAGCAAACAGTTTGCTGCAGTTTAAAAGTAAAAAAAATATATATATTTTTATTTTTTTTAACTAAAGCCTGAGCACTGCAGTGCTCAATGCAGGATACAAACTGTAGCAACCATGTGTAGCATGCAGTTTGCTGCAGTTAAAAAGAGAATTTTTTTTATGTAAAACCTGAGCACACTGACACTCCATGCAGAGTATAAACTGTAGCAACTGTTTGCTATACTTGTAACAAGCAGTTTGTTGCAGTTTAAATGTAAAAACAAATCTTTTGTTTTAAATAAAACCTGAGCACGTAGCTCTCCTTGCAGGATATAAATTTGTAGCAAGCAATTTGCTGCAGTTTAAAAAAGAAAAGTCTTTTTTTTTTTTTTTTACTCTAATGTAAGGAAGGATGGTTGGAGGCAGGGCAGAGAAACAGGACATGAATGATTGGGGCAGGAAGGAGGGTGGGCATGTCCTGTATCTGTCATCCTGGTTGGACCTTTTTTTTTTTGCTCTTCTCATGAAGAGCTGAGGGGGAGGGGTTCTGGTTTGTGGGATCTGCAGAGGGGGCTGGTTGAGATGGCTATGCTTCTGACTCCGTATACCTACATGCAATTTGGCCATGATTCAAGCTTTATCCTAAATGTCGGATAGATAACTAGTGGCATTATTTCTTCTCACCATAGCAATCCTGTCAGCTACTAGTTCCACACCTCTCACATCAACATCAACTCAGTTCTCCCCTCCTATTAAGTTGGCAGAAGTGTACCCCATTCCAAGTCATGATACATCACAGCAGACACCCAAAACAATAGAGTGCCTGTGCTTTTAAGGAGTATAATGCCCCCTTTTAAGAACAGCATTTCGACAATGTTGTATTGGGTGGCCAGTTCAGCACATCTCACCTGCCATGCATTGCCGAGATGCCTCATACCAGTCCTATCCCCCCACCCCACTCTTGATTAGCCAGATAAATTTCTTTCAAGCTATCATCATCTTAGAGCTGCAGAGGCGATATGAATTTTTCTTAAATCCGAAGCAGTACAAGATAAACACTTGGATTCACTAAAATATGATACGGGGCACAAAATGGTCTCTGCTTTTGAAAGGAAATTATGGTAGTTTGTAAGCCTGACACAAGTAGTCCACAGTGACTGCAACATCTAGGATGACAATTTTCAAGATGTGGTAGCAAATCACTAGAGAGGATGTGTAAAACTGAACAAACCCTTTGCTGATAAAGCTCTAAGCTCTAAATGAGCCAAAAGACAATAAAAAGCATAACGTGGGTCAGCACTATTCCACATGAGCACAAATTACACAGATACAGTAGGTCCCTGCAGTACATAGCATGGTTGAAACTGTGGCTGTGGTCATACAAGCCTGATTAGAACATGTCCTAGTGGCTGCAGCCACTGACATAGTAGTAATGTGGCTACAATTGGATTCATGTAAGCAAAGCAAAGCCCTAACCACTGAATTTCACAGAAATGAAGAAAATAAATAAATATATAAATAAAAGCATCAATATCCACCAGGTATAAAATATCTACCACAATAAAAACAGAAATACAAAACGTAAATCACAAGCATATTGTATACAAATCATAACATGAAAATATTGAAATCAGCATTTTTTTCAGAGGAGCTGCTTCCCTGCACCACCCCGAAGTGGGAGAGTCTATCCCCCACTGTGTTTACTTATATACACTAAATGCATGGTTTCATGACCATGGAGAAGTCAGCAAGTTCAGTAAATTTGACAGTCACTAATAGCGCATCATTTCAAATTAAACAACAAAATCTGTGATCTGCAGAGAATTGCTTCACATCCCATGGTTTTCAGCCACAAACCTTCAATCAACAAGGATCCGCTAAATAGAGTTTAAAGTCACTACATGCTGTCCTGTAACTTTCTCCTTTTATGTCTATAGCTCTGAGAAATCAATGAGGTGAGAAATATGACTAATATAGTGCATGGAACACCTACACTATCCCAATTACAGCTTGCTATAGTGTATATACAATGTGTTTCATGATTTAATCTGCTGTATTGAGTTGCTCTTGTAGTGAGCTGGAAAGAGTATGCCTTGTACAACAAAGTCCATGTTGCACAGGACAGCTATGACAGGGGTTCATTTCATCTCACCTGTGTAATGCAAGTCTCCAGTACATGGAAGAATTGCTAATGATCTCATAAGTTAAATAGTTTGCCACAGCTCCACCAGGGAGTATTTTCTTCTAGCAGCCTTTCTTACATTGTCAGTGCTTCCAAGGTTAAATGCAAATTTATATAAGTTTTGCTATGTCATATAGACCTCTACAGATATATGCCATGCAAGAAAGTGTTTTGCTTTGTCCCTAGGGATTTTTATGAATCCTAGCCCTCACGCTTAGACAGACAGAACTAAAACACAAAATTCCCGATCTCTTTTTTTTTGTATTTGAAAATAACATACATGCTCAACTGCAGAAGTCAGAAACAGTTATAGTGTAATTGCTTAACAAACAAAACTGCTGGTGAAGGTAGTCATCAGTATAGTGTAGCTGAAAAATATAGCAGTTTATTTTCTTTATTCTTGCGAACTGGGACACAGCACTGACCTCAAGGACCATTTTCTGACCATGTTGAGGCATATAAACTCACAGCAATTTATAATGAAGCAGAAGATATTGAAAACTGAGATTTACGTGCTAGAAAAAAATAATTGAACTTTGTATATAATTTGCAAGCAGAAGTCACTGATCTTTGCAAATGGCTTTAGACAGACAGCTAGTCAACATCTCTAAAACGAATGTATTATTTTTCTAAAGTATATATAAACTATATTCTGTATCTGACATGCTGCTTCAAGACTTAAATGGAAATATCATTCCAAATACTAAGGGGCAAAAATATCTGAGACATTTGTACTCATACTAACAAGAAAATCTCATATGTTCTCCAACTTAAATTGTGTTATCATATCTCCCACCTTTTTTCTCCATCCTCTTCCAAAGTGATTGCCAAAAATCCAGCTAATACCCATGCTGGAATACGCAATGCCTCTACTAAGTTTGCACTCGGCATTTAATTACTAAAATCCACAAAGAACAGAATTAAAAATATGTAGGTTTGCTCTCCTAGCAGGTCAAAATTCACATAATTGTGACCCATTTGTCAGCCTCCACTGGCTCCCCATATCTAATAATATCCAATAAGACTACCTTTCTTTTAAACACTTTAGTACATAAAATTCTGATTCTGGGTTGCTGGCTACCTGTGAAAACTCCCCCTCAGGGATCAAAACTATTCACTTGGAAGCAGCCAAGATGACATCCTCATATACTCTCAGCCAAGATTTAAACAAGCAATTAGTGAGAAAGCCTTTTCCAGAATAGGCCCGGCTGTCTGGAATCATCTCCCTAATTAAGAAAAACATAATGCTACCCTTAAAATTGTTAAGAAATCTCTTAAGAGGCTTCCTTTATAAGAGATCCAAATGCCTCTACTTCTGAGATACAGGTCAACAGTTTTCTCATGTTCTTATTCTCAAAATTTTGAGGTATACTGACCGTCAGCACACCACTGACCTGTACCTCCATATAAATGGATTTACTGTGAAACTGTATATATCTACAACTTACTACCTCTTAAACTAAATTAATAATATTAACTATAACAGTCTAATGTTTCTAGAATCATTGCTATTTCATTCTGTGCAGTTTAAACTTTTTCGTATATTCTGCATACATCTATGATTTGTTTATTTTATAATTTCTATACCCAGGTTGTGCCTGAAAATGGTCATCTGACCAGCTCACTTACTCGGTAACAAATTGTAAAAATAGTAATAATAACAATAATAAATATAATACCAACAGACAAAATATAAGTAGAATATAGTGCATGTTCACGCAGGCAAGTGGAAAATATTGACTAAATAGAATTGTGCGAATATTTGTAATTTATATGAATATAGCTAAGTAGAAAATACTAAGCAAAGTGAACTTATGAACAAAGAGGAAAAAAACATGATGCATATTTACAACCAGGAATATGTGGCACATGTTTACAACTAGCAAATATAATAATTTGTAGGGCAATTACTCAAGCAGTAGGATTATAAATCAAAACAGAATATGGCTAAACAGTGTTCAAAAATAGGTAGATTAATTGTTTATTTTGTCAGCTTTATTTCTTTATAGCACTCCTATGTGTAATAAATTGGGGGGTTGTAGGGACTGAGGAAGGTAAATGGATTGAGGGTGAATTTGTAAAATAAGTGGGGCTGTAGAGAAGGGGGATATGTGTTAGATATCTGTAAAACAACAGGTTGAAAATGTAAGGAAGTTACACCATTTTTGAACACAGATCAGATTACTTGTATGAGAAACACCCCATTCCCACGAGATACAGCAACTTCAAAGATGGTCATTGTAAGTATAGAGTATAGGGGGCTCGTCCTCTTGCAGGAATGGTGTGGTGTGCATATTTAACTGCTTTCTGGTCTGTGATGAAAGAAGATACTGCCAGCACAGCTAGCTGGAATTTTGTAAATAATTATATGTCATTGGTCAATATCGAAATAATTTATACAAGATGCTTGTGTTACAAATGTATTAGAAATGTATGTCATGTGTATATCAAACTGCTCTGTACAGATGTTTGTGTTGAAAAGGTATCTGTAAAAGGGTTGTGTTTAAAATGTATCCACAGTGTGCTCGACTGGAAGAGAACAGAAATGTGCATGCACTATTGTAACTGTTTAAATGTATATATTTCAACAGGGGAAACTGGGATACAGGAAGTTAACCTCAGTCTAGTAAACTTTAGAAAACTCTCTGAAATTGAATTACTTTATATGACGCAATAAAGATGCTACCTCTCAAGTCTTCAGTGCAGCTAGAGATACAGAGTCTGTGCTAGGACGCTTTCTTCATTGTCCTTGGAGTGAACAAATTGCTACTTTTGAGACATGAAGGAATACAATTGTTATATGGCTTTCAGCATCTGCCAAAGATCTGAGGAAAAGTCCTTGTCTGTATATTTTTACAGGTAGATGCTAAATGCTGCCAGCTTCTAGCAATGGGAGTTTTGGCCTGAGAACTAGAAGTCAGATTACCAGAGATGATGTCATTCTGCAAGCTATCCCAACAGTAATATTTTAGATAATAATTTCAGAAGTCTTTTAGTGAGACAGAGCATTCTGCATTCTGTCTTGGACTTGACAACAACTAGAAGATCCATTCACCACATCTGCCTTGCTCTATTAGTAACTTCGTAGGTTATAGTATAATTCTCTTACATTCAGTCAGGAATATAGTGAAGCTTAGTTTAAATATTTTTCTTCATTTATTTGAGACTGTCCTGAAATGTTGTTTTAAATATTTCCTGTGGTTTTGAACTCTGGTGTCACTGTGAATATATATTTAGTATTGTCTTGTTCTTTTATTATTTATTATTAAATTTGTTTAACCCTTTCATTGTGATTGATCTCTGTAGAGATATTTAATTTTTGAGAGTACTTCTTAATTATTTTCTGACACTGTGTGGCCACTCATAATAGCCTTGCTCTTGGGCAAACTAACATTTGTATTAGTATTAATATTACACAGAAAAATTGGACACCCTTTATTAAGGATTCTAAAGTAGCTGATTAGGAGTAACTCTTGACAGTAATAACTACCTTATAGTCTGGGAAGAAGGGGACATAGCTAATAAACATGTGCCAGCCTTTCCCAGGTGTGTGTGTGTGTGTGTGTGTGTGTGTGTGTGTGTGTGTGTGTGTGTAAATCAAACTTCAAAGAGTGTGTGCATCAGCTACTTGGGCAGGGACACAAAGCAATGGCTGAATAGAAGGTGCTGGAGGTCTCGGCTTGGTCACTCAGCTGAGATCTTAACTCTAAAGCTGTGCCAGTGGGGAATCTTATTGGGGATCTGGAGGAAGAGGGAGAAACCAGTCCCAGACTGACCATGGTATCTGTGTACTCTTAAGGGAAATTGCACTTGATGCAGAGACCTGCATTATCATCTCAGTGAATATCCCCCACTGTTGCCAGTAGTGAGGATTGAGGCTCCTTGATTACTGGTCCAATGGAGGGTCATCACGTGGTCTAATAGAATTTACTGCTTACAAGTAGATGTTGTTTTGTACTGTGTGAATGACTCCTGCTGTGGTATTAGTTAATTCATGTCATGTGGATAGATAGCTGCTGTGTCTATAATTGGGCTACATCACATTATGGTCACTTGCCCGAAATGAATGTGAGTTGTGGTTTATGTTGTTATTTTGTGGTCATGTTTCATGTGTTTTAATTTATGTTGTTTTTGATGATACAACAGAAGAATACATTCATTATCATCAAAGTGCTATAATAATTCCTAAGAATGTAGATCTAAAAATTACTTACAATTCCCAGAAAGACATATCATATGTTGCTAATGCATATGTGATAATGATGAAAAGAAATTCCATTCATATGGTACCATGAGAAAATATCAGTTTTCTACTGAAATAAGTAAACAATCACAAGGAAAAAGCCCTATAGTGTCAGTGGTACAACAGGTAGCACACTTACCTTTGATCCAGAAGGCTGTAGGTTCTACTCTCACATCAGGTAGATCATGGATTGCTGATACTACAGTACAGCATAAGGGGGATACTGCATTCCTGAGTGTAGTCTGCTTAGGTAACTAGCCTAATGGGGCAAACTCAGACAATAAAGGCTAAACAAAATGCATAATAAAATCAGATATGTACCCAAAGTGTGGATGTACAATTAAACAAAAGCAAGCAGCACTTAGCAAAACATTATAACAGCTTTTATTAAAAGTATGGATTTTTTTTCTCTGATAGCGTGTTATATTTTTTTGTCATGATAAACATTTCAGTCACGGTTTCCAACTATGTAAAAACCTTTCAAGTTTTACAGATATTGTCCAGTGTCTTGAAGCATTTGAGACATTGTATCCTTACAGATGCATGATGGGATTTGCTTTTCAACTGGCATTTATTTCATCCAACCATTACTTTTTCAGACCACAGTCTACTCATTGCTCACAATGCAGCTGATTTCTTTAGTTTTCAGAGCTGAATGTATCGGGCATTTTTATTATTTCTTTTATTTTATTTATTTGCATGAATAGAGTCAAGCATAGGAGGCTTTTCATTTATTTCATGGAAGACATTGTCAATAACTTTGCAAACAAAATAATTTTCCACATGGCATGTATCACAGACATAGTCTGTCAACAGAATCCTGACAGATGGAAGAACTGAACCACGTTCAATTTTCTTCTAGATTGAATATGTTCAGAAACATTTATGTAGTTACACACAATTAACCTAAGAAATAATACATTTTCTTTAGGGATTTTAACCCTTTTATCTGTGGCAAATGGCTGGGTAAGATACATAGGGTTTAAATGACACATGGGATTTCATGATTAGTAACTAATGATATAATACGTGTATGCAATTTATTAATTTGTTTGTAGCTGCTAAATTAAGTCTTGCAGCTTTGTAATGTAACTGAAAATGTTTTGCATACTAATGTATAAATGAATGTACAACATTAATGCTATCTAAATGGCTCTTTTAAAACTTGCCATTGCTAGCTGTAACCATAACTACAACTTAACATTGTCTAAAAAAATAATAATTGCTTGTAGTCATTAATATCTGACCCCCAAATGTTCTTACTATTTCTTTAACACTCATAGTTGCACTGCTGAGGTTAACCGAAGTAAATAGGTCCCCGTCACACATAGTGTTGTTTCTATACTCATCCCTCATTTATATTCCTCTGTACTATTTTCACCAAACCTAGATATTCCTTATAATACTATTGCAGTGCATGGATTATTATTATTATTATTATTATTATTATTATTATTATTATTATTATTACTTTTATGATTCGGTTTGATGCTGCAGCACATATGCCAACCATTGTCAGAACAGCACTGACAATTATTTGACAGCTTTAAAATGTTTAATACACTTCTCGCTGCCACTCGAATAACAACGGTGTGGCAAAGCGAAATATTTAACAGCCATTAAAGCTGTCCATGTAGAAGTAAAAAGTATGTTACAGCTTTCAAGTTCTCTCTGATCTTAACTGGCATGTTCTAAATGTTCACGTCAACATTCACCTTTCAAGCTTCACTACTCTCTGCTCTTGAAATAAATTTCTTGACATCCAAGTGTCAAACATATGAAACCTAAAATAATTCTCTATTGTGTCCAGTAATCCTCACTACAAGAAATATATCGATAGTGTTTTGACAGACACCTGGCATAGACATTCCAGCTTTCTAAATGAACTCAGGAACTCTCTGTCACTAGCTGGACATGAAAGGGTGATGAGGTTTTGTTCAACATATAGCATCTCTGAGCTGTGGAATGTCACATCTCATGTAATATATATACATCCTTACATAATACAGCATGCTTTTTAATCAAGTAAAAAGTATAAGGAAACAAATATAAATATTTTGTGAACAGTAAATGCTATCATACACATACAGACAGCAATGTTATCAGTAAAACAAGCCTCCTTTACAGTCAAGAGTCAGTCCATTCACGGTCTTTATATCAATACTGTAATATATAATAATTCATAGAAAACGAGAATTATATTTTTATCTTAAGTTTCACAAAGGTCTTTTCGTATCTTGAAAACGTACAACCTACACATATATATCTTGGAGTTCAGAAATCTTCCTATCAAAATCGTGGTAAGGCTGCAATAGGTATATCCAAGACAATTACAAATTAAGTAAGTGGAATGACACAGCCTAAGATGCCATTCATTAAAAAAAATGGCCAGAGAAATGGCTGGTCCACCAGAGAGAGGAGGGTTACGGTAATTGCAGCCTGGAATGGTTCAAAGAGAGCAGATGAGCAAATAGCATGTACTAGCCCAAGTTAATGCACATGTGCTACAGAGTGACAGCGCAAGAAAGCTTGTCAGCCACATTAAAAGGCCCCTAGCAATGTTTCAATCTATTTTTTGACCTTTAAAGGGATGGAAATGGGTGTATAGGAAAGTAGGAAAGGGGACAGCAAGCAGTGCATTACATCACATAAACAGGGAAGGTAAGAAGGGGAGTGCAAAGGGGAGTAAGGATATGCTTTTTCCAGGGACAGGAGTCTCTTTTTTTGAAGAAGGAAAGCTAGGAAAGGATGTAAGAGTTAGATAAGAAATGGAATGAGGGAGAGGTTTTAGAGCAGAGGCACACAAACAAACAAACACAAAACACTAACAAAGGCTGAGAGGGAGGTGCTGACACACTCGGGGGGGGGGTGACAGTGGAACTATAAATAAACAGACAAAGGAAGGACAGTAATAGGAGGTGAGAACAAGGAAAGTGAACACCAAGATGGGGATAAGTTTTTTTATAACCCTGTTTTATCCATACTGCATGGACTAGACCCATGAAGGAGTAAGCCAACACCCTGAGTACACTCCCCACTGGCCCCTGTCTGAGATAAAAAAAGGCAGTGCCAGACAGTGATACAACTCTGTAAGCCACATGAGCACCATCTCCTTGCAGCCGATGTGGCATCCAGTCAGCAATATACCAACTCTGCCACACGGTCTGCCAACTCCCACTGCACAGTCCTGGCAATGCCACCAGGCAGACAGAAATAGCACTTCCCTTTGATGAGCAACCACCAAAGGCTTCAAATGAGGCCTGACTGCCTCCTGCTGTATAAGACTAGGAGGCAGACCTGGAGCCAAGTGGCCTTTCCTAAGGGGGAAGGCTACACCTGATGGGGGGGGGGTGTCCAACAACACAACAAACAAAAACTGAAAAGAAAGGATGGCAGCAAAGAGAAAGAGAAAATGAGGGAAGCAAACCACTATGATTACATATGTGACATATGCAGATGTAAACAAACCTTACATATGCTAACTTGACTATCAGAAACTACTCCTACTTACCAACTTTATCACTTGGCCTTATGTTAGGATGTGCAATCATGTGTGTAGTGTCATAGGTGCCACTACCTGGACCATGTGTACAGGACTGAAAATGGGAAATTATTGCCTGTGGCATTACACCCACCAATCATCGTGGGTTCCCAACAAATATCTATGTAAAACTGCACCCTCCAACACTGCACATTCAAAAGCTGCAGCCAACAACTGCCCATTCTTGATAAACACTTACACATGTTTCTCCTCAACTGCTTTATAACCATCAACCCTTCCACCAAAAAACAAATATACCATGCTGTGAGCATTAGTCTCAGGTACTGCATGTATTAACACTTGTCAAGTCACTGATGAGGATATCCAATACAGCAGAGTAGGTGGGACCATGTTTGTAGGACAAAATACTAGTGTAAGGCATGTCTCTGTCATGTGTCATGTATGTGAAGAACAGTGCCTATAAATGCACTGCTTTGTTTTCCTGTCCTAATAGATATTATCCCAGAAAGCTGTTATACCTATCAAATACTTTTAACAAACATCACTGCAAGGTTAACTTCTGCATGTCTGAAAAACCTGCATATCTTCACATGATGCCTGTGGCATAGTTAGGGTGGAGTGAAGGGGACAGCTTCCCCAGGAGCAAAGTGTTAGGGGATGCAATCAGCAGAAGCCAATTGTTCATTAGTATATTACCAATATTTAAATACCAGTATTTGCAGTCTGAACTGAAATACTGTACTGCTCCATGTGTGACATAAACTGTAGCAGCTGCTTGCTTAAAATGTAGCAAGCAATGTGCTACAGTTTAAAATGACAAAAGAGTTTTTTTTATTATTTTTCAATAAGTCCCAACCTGGGACATCAGATCTGAAACTCTGTAGTGCTCTATGTGGACTATAGCTGCTGCTTATGTAGTAAGCATTTGCTAGAGTTTAAAATGAAAGAAAGATTTTTTACTGATTACTCAGAGCCAGAATGGCTTGCTACACCTCTGCATGACAGGTATAATCAGTTAATCTTCTAAGTAAGCAACAGTAATCTAACTCCATAATAACATGCCCGCATATACATATTCTGTAGCAGCATGCACATCTAAGCGGCAGCTATACTAATGAATAGTACCAAATATGTCACAATATCTTATTCCCCACTCGTCTGGAGATCCACTTCATTTTCTTTCAGTAAAGGAGAGTGTTCTACAAGATGTCCTCCTGTATGGAAAAAAAATGACTGAATATAGAAGAAGTATCTCTCACAGCTGTACAGATTTTCCCAGAATTTCCAGATTTTTGTCTTATATCTTTGGTCTGTTCCTCTAAAATTTGTGGTTTTCTGTCCAATCACTGAAGATTAAAGTGACTAAATAATGGCAGACATTTGACTTTCAGACTTCATATCCTTCAGAAAATGTATGCTAACTCAACACCCTTTATTCTAATAACTTTCTGAAATTATAAGAGCAATATTTAAAGTTTGTCCCTATTTTAGAGCCTTTGCCCCCCATTATTTTTGGTTTTGTCCAGATTTCTTGAGCTATGAGGTTGAGAGATATGAGGAGAAGTCATAAACTAGAAGTCCAATGCAATCATATATAAGTTATAAGACAAATTACAGGACAGCTGACTGTTATTAAGGGTCTATATTATGATGTTGAATGATAAAAACAGCGTGCGCTCTTTTATCGAACACTAAAAGTTGACAGCACTGAATGCCGAACACACGGAACAGTGATTTCTTTCCCAGGGAAAAATAATCACTGGGCCATTTGCCATTTCCTCCACTGTGGTGCGATTTCGGAGTTGGTATATTTAGGTAGGGGAGTGTGGGGGACACAGCCCTACTTTATTTTGTGTTTGGATTTTTTTTTTTTTTTTTTTGTGGCACAGCGATTTTTTTCCCTGGGAAAAAAATACTGTTCCGTGTGTTCGACATTTACTGCTTTCAGTTTTCAGTGTTCAATAAAAAAGAGTTCGCTCTTTTTATCATTCAATGCCATGATATAGACCCGTTATTAATATTTACAATACATTTCAGGGGCACTTGATCTGATGTCTGTTTCCCACTGGCTAAGAAGGTCAGAGCAAAGCCTGCACAAGTAGCTGTAGTTCTGCAAACACTGCCCACAACAGCAGTATATGCCAGTGGTCTCTAACATCTGCCTGGCAAAGCTGTTCCAAGCATCCAGTTTACATTAGAAATCCTCCTAGCAGTCCCCAGTCAGGTGCTTCCAGTGGTCACTATGCAGCAGATAGAGAGAGCTTTAACTCTAATTGTTGCATCACCTGTGATCTCTGACGAGATCAGTGCCTTTGGAAGACATGGACATTCACCAGAGAATTATAGTATTCTTCTTGCAATCAAGCACTTTC